>NC_048218.1:47405318-47648281 GCF_002007445.2 Ailuropoda melanoleuca | reverse complement strand
AAAAAAAGAGGAAAACCAAGAAACAGACTCTTCACTGTAGAGAATAAACTGATGGTCACCAGAGGGAGAGGTAGATGGGGGGATGGGTTGAATAGGTGTTGGGGATTAAGGTGGGCATTTGTGATAAACTCTGGGTGTTGTATGTAAGTGTTGAATCATTAAACTCTATACCTAAAACTAATATTACACTGCATGTTAACTGGAATTTAAATAAAAACTTGAAAAAATAGTTTTATATTTTTAATGGTTGGGAGGGAATATTTCATAAAATACAAAAGTTATATGAAACTCTAATTTTAATGTAACACAGCCACACTCATATTTTAAATATTGTCTATGACTGTGTTGCATTGTAATAGCAATGTAGAGTAGCTTCAAGAAATCAGCCTTTAAAGGCTAAATATCCAGCATTTTAGAGAAGAAGGTTGCCAATGTCTGTTCTAGATCGACACTGCTGAATAGAGCTTTTTATATGATGGAGATGTACTATATCTGCACTGTTGAATACAATATCCACCAGTTACAAGCTATTGAGATCTTGAAATGTGACTAGTGTGATAGAGAAATTTTCTAAATTAAACTTGGATTAATTTAAATTTAGCTCATTTAAAAATTTTTACTTTAGTGTTTTATGTGTAGCTCATTTTGAGTGTAGCTCATTTTGAGTAATATAAAATAGCATTAATTGTTGAGTGTTTGCTCTGAAGTTGGGATGCATGGAGTTTAATTTCAGCTTGGATACAAATTGGTTCTGAACCTTGGGAAATTTAACTAACTTCTTGGATGGACATAGGATAGTGGTACCTATTTTAGTTATTGTAAGTATTAAATAAGTTAATATTTTTAAAGCACATATAATTCTACTTGTCAAACAGATGCTCAAAAAATAGTTGATTGTTACATCATTATTAGTTTTGACATTAAAACATATTTGACAAATCAGTATACCAAATATTTGTATTTCTAGCACCTATTGTAGGTACAAGAATACACAATGAAAACAACAGAGAAGGTACCTGTTTTTGTACAGCTTACATATTGTGAGCCACCATGCAAAATCAAACACAGCCAAAACAAAAATTTGATGTAAATTACAAGTAATTACCTATATGAACCAAGATCATATCAACATCATGCAAGGAAATAAACCAGAAAACATCTGACGACAAAAATCTGCCATAAGCCCATTTCCTATAGCCTCTAATTTTAAATTTTTATTTACATTGGATCATCTACAGTGTTCCTATCAATTGATTTTGTACAAAGAAAATCAAAATTAAATTTTAAAAAGAAACTGACAGTAATGGAAGTAAGGGAGAGACGATGGTATCTGTTTAATACATTGGGATTCCCGAATAGATTTTATTTTTAAAGTCTTCTAGTGCTACTTCTACGGTGTAAAGTATCACTGTTGAATCTAGAGAACCAGCAATTAGAGAACAGAGTAACCAACAGAGGGTATATAATTTGTCTAAAGGCGTTGATACTGCCAGAACTTGGTTGAGAGCCCACATGACCCACAGATTTCTGATGACGAATGTGCCTTTTCAGGAGAAATGACCTATTTAGGAATCCTGAGAACAAGTACATAAGATAAGCACATGAGGTTATAGTTGAGATTTAAAAATTTATTCTATCTTCCTAGAAGGACTAATAAAAGCATTTCTGGAGGTAGGCTTGATTATTGTTTATAATTTCCTTTTTGAAGGATCCCTTATTTACAGAAAAAATATTCAACCAATTTATTTCCATTACCATGGCCAATATTTTCTTTTAGGACGTTTTGTTGTGATAAAGTAAAATCATCTCCCTTGTAATGTGGCCCTTTCCTGCTATTTGGTCTTATCAGCAAGCTAGAATTGTTGTTTTATGGTAATCAAAGCAGAACCACCATATGAGACACCTGGTTCCTACCTTAATTGACAGGGAACTACATCAACTAGGTCACTTCTGGCAAGAGCGAAAGGGCTTATGACAATCCAACACTCAAATGGAATAAAGGAGGAACATTCTGTCCAAATGGTATAGTCCAGTTAATGAAATCTAATGCTTCCTAAAACTCATCCTAGGCAAACAAAATGTGCTTCCAGAAAATTGGTTTCTTTGTTAAACATGGAATGCCAAATATTTTCTTAAGGCTACAATCCTGAACCCCTGATCCTCCACAGAGGTTGAGTTCCACTGGAAAGCATACTTAGGCTAAATCATATTTGGTCATTTCTCAGCCAAGGAATACAGTAAATTAGGAATTTTTGGTTCAAGACTAATCAAGAAGAGTACATATTCATGAAACTAATATGCATTTAAAATAAGAGAAACTTGAATACAGCAGATGATAGCAACATTCTATGATGTTTCTTAAGAAAATACACAAACTAAAATCTTAAACCAACGTTGTTGATAAAACATTCCCAAGGGAATGTTTTACAATATAGAATGTGACAATTGAAAATAAAAGTATAAAGCCTTTCATCATTTTTTTAAAATAGTAGTAGACAATGCTTTTAAGAAAAAGAAGGAATTCAGTAACTGAGTTAAAAAGATAGTTGCATCTAGAATAAATGGTTCAAACTGTTTGCTTAGAGAGTCTTATAAGAAAAAATTAACATGAGTCATTCTATGAAAAACTGTAGATTTGAGCAGAATGGAGTTTACTAGGAACCACTTGTGCACCCACAATGCTATCAGCTGTGAGAAGATTACCACAAATAGATTTCTCAAATTTTTAATTCTTATATTAAGAGGTTTCTTATTTGTGTACTTGCGAGAATGGGTATCAACAGAGATAGATAATCCAAAAGACTAATGAAACTTCAGCTTCAGAGCACCCACAGTTTCAAAACCCTAAGACAGGTGCTAGAATGGTTTCCAGGGTCATATATTTTTGTAAAACGTGCACAAGAAAGAAATTTAACTATTATCAGTCAGTATCCCTGTCTTTGCCACTCTGCCTTCCCCTCCATCACACCTTCCTTCCTATTGGTGACTATCAAGTAATTGTGATCATGATCCAAAGAGGGGAAAGCTAACTTTAAAATGCATGTATTTTGGACATAGTGAAATTTTTATGTGGTTTGCAGTCACTCTCATGTATAAATTTTTGCTACCTGTACTCATGAAATATTGTCAAGAAAGTGCCTATTGTCCAGTGTACTGACTCACCCAGCAATCAAATATCAAGATAAATGGGAAAAGGTGGTAAGAATTTGTCCTATAGGACCAGGCTCCAGAATTGGGAATTGAATAAAGCTAAGTTTTAAAATGCATGGAAATGAAAACTAGATTCTAGAAAATTCTTACAGTGATCAGATGTGTAACATTTTAACTAAAAATTCACTTTGCATTGACATAGACAAAAGAGAAATTCATTCCAGTAAAAAATATACTCAATAACACAGTATATAAAATTTTAAATGCACCGTGTTTTGAGATTGATATACATAGCACAAATTTGAATTTATGAAAATCCCTGTATTTTGGATCACAAACCTCTAGCAGTGCTATGGGGACATCATTGAGCACATCTGTGTAAAGCAGCATAAGTTTTTTGTCATAAGATGCAATTAAACAAGAGTTGAAAAATTTTAGGAAAACATACTATATATATTATATAATTAGAATTACATTTCTGGATTTTATGATGGAAATCAGCTTTTTCAAAACCGTATTGTGTTAATTTTTTTCTCATTTTAAATATGGTCTTCTACATATAAAATTTTTAATAATATAGCCTTTTCCTTAAGAGCTTCCCCCTGCCTCCCAACTCTATAAGCCTTGGACACCAAAAAACCTAGATCTACCTTTGATTATCAGATTTTAAAATGGGAACTAATAAAAATATTATTTTAGAGTAAACTTTCTGGACTATATACATACATTTATATATATATATAGAGAGAGAGAGAGTTATAAATATAGAGTTATATATATATAACTGAAAAACCTACAGAAAGTATTAAAAATGTGTAACTCTAGACATATTGCACAGTAGGTATTATGTTTCCTTATATGTAATCATAAAATAAATTCCTTTGAACTTTGTAAAAGTGCAGCATTTAGGTCAGATCTAAGGCAGCCAGAGAAAAATGGGAAAATATAACATTTTTAATGTGTTACTTTGAAAGATTTTTTTTTCTTTTCAACCACATTTTAACTAATATTATCTCTGAGCTATTAAAAATTAAAAATTTGATATGATACATGGTTATTGAGTTCATAGCTCTATATTTGAATATTACAGTTTTCTCTGGAAACTTTTTTTTTTAAAGATTTTATTTATTTATTCGACAGAGATAGAGACAGCCAGCGAGAGAGGGAACAGGAGGGGGAGTGGGAGGGGGAGTGGGAGGGGGAGTGGGAGAGGAAGAAGCAGGCTCATAGCGGAAGAGCCTGATGTGGGGCTCGATCCCATAACGCCGGGATCACGCCCTGAGCCGAAGGCAGACGCTTAACCGCTGTGCCACCCAGGCACCCCTTCTCTGGAAACTTTTAAGCAACTCACATAAGTGGAATGAATTAGTAATCCATATTTCCATTATTTCTCTGCCCATTATCAAGTTGTAACATGTTAAAGAATATTATTCAAAACCTATTCCTCTCATATACAGAATCTTTCTCCCCTTCATTCAGTCCTTCTCTTCACATTACTGTTCACACCATAGAAATGAAGCAACATTGTAAATTTCATTAAAAAATGTTTTTATAGCATATATGCACCTTGTTTCTCCTATGCTTTTAGTATGTCATTCCATTGTCTTATTTGTCCAGTTCCTATACAAGAAGTCTTTTATTACATGGCATTTAGATTGCTTGATATTGTTCCACAAGTCACTGAATCACTGTTTCTTCTTTTTTCCAATCTTTTTGATTTTCTGCGCTTCCATTGGGATAGTTTCTATTGCTAGGTCTTCAGGTTCACTGAACTTCTGCAGATGTTTATCTAATGTAATCTGATATTTATCTAATCTAGAAAAATTTTTATTTTCGTTATTATATTTCTCATCTTTAGAAATTCCTTTTGCTTATTTTTATATCTTCCATTTTTCTACAGCAGAAAGCAGGAGCTGTTGTTGCATTAACTTCATTTGTTTATCTTTTTTTCATTGATCAGTCCTGCCCTACTAGTTAGCTAATAGATGAAAAGAGCTGCTTTATGCATTTTGTCCAGTTCCCTAATGATTTACAGCACTAAGAAAAGTCAAATATTTCATCACAGCTGGAAAGAGAGATCTTGAGTTTTTTGGTTTTTTTTTTTTTTTTGCTAGTGTGCATATGACCCAGGCAGACATTAACAGACATTAGTTCAAAACTAGAAGGCTTATTAACTCAACAAAAAGGCTTTTGTCTTTTGTTATCTTAATGTGTGAGGAGGCTAACTTCATCATGGCATGCAATAGTTTCAGTGTGTAATATGCTTCAAATTGCATTTTAGCATCAAAGTCTGTGTGTGTGTGTGTGTGTGTGTGTGTGTGTGTGTGTCTATCACTGATTTGAGACCATGACTGAGTAAAAGAAATGGCTCAATATTCTATTTTAGATACTTCAGAAAAAAAATTATAATCTAAATCATGATGAGAAATACATTAATGTAAATATATGAATAAAAATAATAAAGAAAAAAGTAGAAATTATGAATAAATCTAAGATTGGAAAAATACGATTTTTTAAGTTAATACGATGTTAGAACTAGAATGTGATAGAAAAGGAAAAATACAGATCATTTGTTGAATTGTGAAATTCCTAAATATAGGATAAAATTGGCAATGTAAGAATAATATATGATGTCCAAATAGGGTTTATTCCAAGATATGAAAATGCTTCCATGTTAGCTCACTCTGTTAAATAAACAGTGGTGACCTTGGCTTCAAATTACAGTGAAACTCATAATACACAGTACATTTCACATAATAAATACATTCTTAATGAAAGCTAGGTAAAAGACAGATAACAATGTAGCATCCACGGCAACAACAAAGTGAAGGTCCTAGGACTCTCAGGCACAGCTTTCTATGTCCCCAAATCATTTCACACTGGAAATACACGTGTTCACCGAAGCACAGGGAAGCCATAGTTTCATGGTTTTATTCTATGTTCCTAGTCCCAGAGCCCCTCAGGAATGACTAACTCATATTCCATAGGGCTACTACATCTCATCAATACTGGTTACTAATTACTCAATATACATTATTGGTGATGAAGTATAGGTTGTTTTTCTGGCACATAATACTTAATGTGATTCCCATTTATATGGGCTCTATTGTTTTTTATAGATTATTTGAATTAATGTCACAAAAATAATTTGACCAAGCTAAAACATCAGCCATTCATGAGACTATATAAAGAGCCATCAACATCCCATCTTAATTAAAAAAAAAACCTTAATAAAATAAGACCACAAATATAATCAAAATATTTTAAGAATACAAATTCCCAAATAATTGTCAATGTCTTACGATACTTAATGGTAAAACACTGCATTACAGTTGAATAAAGAAAAGAAGGAGGGGATGTCATCAAGATGTCAGTATAGGCTATTCCCAACTTTAGTCTTCTCTCTCCAGAAGACCAACTAGCAACTATGCAGACAAGACAGTATTGTGAAAATCCCAGAATCCAGAGGTGAGGCTGAAGCACTTCCCTGGACCAAGAAGGGTAAGAAGAAAAGTCCCTTTTTAAACCACACTACCTCTCTCCTAAGTCAGCACAGTGCTGTGTCAAGAGGGCTCTCTCCAATGGAAAATGAGAGCCCAAGGTAGACATTGAGCTCTCCCAATGTTGTGATACTCTTCCGGAGGCCCACTCAAGTCTTTCCTCATGGGGATCACTAGGTTAATCTACAGGGCTTAACCATGCGGATCAGATAGAGAAAAAGGGCAAGTCTTACATCAACCAGCACTCAGATCTTGGTGGACCGCATTCCTGCTTGCAGCTGTGACCAAGCAGAAATCTAGGCCAGTGGCTTTGCAAATCTGCAGAACAAAGCTCGTGGGCCCAGTGTAGGCACGGAATTCAGATGGCAGTTATGCTTGATTTGGATCTTCAGCCAATAGGCCATACCAATCACAGAGCCTATTTTAAGTCCCCACCAATCAGGGAAGCAAATTCTAAGCCCCATCTAACTGCTGACCATAGTTTCCAGTTCCACTGGATCAGAAAACCTAGCCAGAGAAGCTGGATAGCAGCAGAGCCCATTATAAAGCCCCATTACGCAATGAACCAAGCCAACGCTTTGCCAAAGTGTTATGCATTGCCTCTGGCCTTTTGTGACCAAGGAGTCTCAACAGTGACCCTAGGCACCCTCTGAGAGCATCCTGCAGCCCTGCCTAAAGACTGAACACTGGCTATGGTTTAGACGAGGCAGGGAGCCCATCCAGTGACCCTGCCCAACCACTGAGCACTGTCTTTAGCCCCAGCCAACAGCAGGACACAGTAGGAGGCCACAGCTCACCAGAGAGGTAATTCAGCAACCACATCTAACAGCAAAGCACAGCCAGCAGCCTACCTGATCATGGAGCCCAGCCTATGTTCCTGCCCAGCTTCAGCGCATAACCTGACCAGATTACGGAGCACAGCCTGAGGCTCTTACCAACCACAAAGCCCTGCCTATGGCCCTGCCTGACCACAGTTCTTGAGGCCCCTCCCAACCAGGAGCAGTCGCTGAGCCCAGCCCATGTACTGTGCAATTGCAGAATTCAGCTAGTGGTACTCTGCTACAAAGAAAACAGTCTATGACCCCACCAGACCAGAGGTAAATGCAGAGCCCAATTAGTGGGCCCTTTCTAATCATACAGCACAGCCAGCAGCCATAGACAATTGGGGAGCCTACACAGGGGCCTGCTTGAACTTGGAGCCCAGCCAGCAGCACTCCTTCCCAACATCAAAACATAGGCAGTGGTACTGCCCAACTAGAAACCCCAACAGCAAGCCCTGCCTGCCTATAGCAATTACCAGTTGACCCATTCAGTACCCCAAGCTGATCTGACCTGTGAGGTCTTTCCTTGCAGAAGCAAACCTATCAAGTCTGGAAGAGAAAGAGAAGACTGCTCACTCAAATGTACAGATACCACTACTAGGTTACAAGAATCGCTAAGAATCAGGTAAACATAGCACCACCAAAGGAAACTGATTAATATACTCACTAGTAAAAATAAATATATTTTCAAACCAGATTCTCTAATATCGTATTGGTAGGATATAAATCACACCATAGTTTTAAACTCAAACATATTAACAACTATAACTACGATAACTTGATTTTGGATGCACCATATAAAAATAGGTAAATTGTACATAGTAACAAAATCTGAAAAATGAGGACAGTAAAAAAGTTTCTGTATGCTATCAGTTATCAGCTTAAAATAGGTTATTATAACTGTAAATTATTTCATGTAAGACCCCTAGTAAACTCAAAGAGTGAGAGCACACATCACAAAAAGTAACCAAATCACAGAGGAAGACAGCAAAAAGCAAAAAACAAAGAATCTATAAAACAAAAAATAATTAAAATGACAATAGTAAGTCCTTACTGGGGCACCTGGGTGGCTCAGTCAATTAAGTGTCTGCCTTCGACTCAGGTCTTAATCCCAGGACCCTGGAATTGAGCCCCTTATTGGGCTCCCTGCTGAGTAGGAAGCCTGCTTCTCCCTCTGCCTGCTCCTCCCCCTGCTTGTGTTCTCACTCTCTTGCTCTCTTGCTCTGTCAAATAAATAAAATCTTAAAAAAAAATAGCAAGTCCTTACCCATCGATAATCACTTTAAAGGTAAATGGTTTAAATTCTCCAATGAGAAGACAGAATACCTGAATGGATTAAAATAAACAAAAACAAGCAAAACCCCCCACAAGATCCAACAACACACCACACACTGCCTATAAAAAACAAACAAACAAACAAAAAACCCTCACTTTTAAGGGCATTTACAGACAGAGAAAAGAGATAGTAAAGGTATTTCAAGCAAATGACAACCAAAAGAAAGCAGGGTTGCTATACTTACACACAAGGAAAAAGCTCCTTGACTTTGGTCTTGATTATTTTTTGTATATGTCACCAAAAGCATAGGTGACAAAAGCAAAATAAATAAGTGGAACTACATCAAACTAAAAAGCTTCTGCACAGTAAAAGAAATGTGCAAAATAAGATAACCTATGGAATTGGAAAAGTATTTGTAATGCATGTATCTGATAAGGGGTTAATACCCAAAATATTTAAGGAACTGAGGCAACTAAAGAACAAAAACTCAAATAATCCAATTGAAAAATGGGCAAAGGACTTGATTAGGCATTTTTTAAAAGAAGATATTCAAATTCCTAACAAACAGGTACATGAAAAGGTATGCAACTTTACTAATCCTAAGGGAAATGCTTACCCAAACTACAAAGAGATGTAACTTCACACTGGTTAGAATGGCTATTAAAAAGTCAGGAGATAACAAGCATTAGTGAAGATGTGGAGAACATGGAACCTTTGTACCCTGATGGGAATGCAAATTGGTGCAGCCATTGTAGAAAACAGTATGAAGATTTCCTAAAAAATTAAAAATACAACTACTATATAATCCAGCAATCCCACTTAAGTATCAAAAGGAAATGAAAGCACTATTGCAAATAAATAACTGCACTCCTCCCCCAAATTCATTGCACCATTATTTTCAATGGCCAAAACATGGAAACAAGCTAGGTATGCTTCAATAGATGCATGGATTAAAAAACGTGACATTTTTTTTAAAGATTTTATTTATTTATTAAACAGAGACAGAGACAGCCAGCGAGAGAGGGAACACAAGCAGGGGGAGTGGGAGAGGAAGAAGCAGGCTCATAGCGGAAGAGCCTGATGTGGGGCTCCATCCCATAACGCCGGGATCACGCCCTGAGCCGAAGGCAGACGCTTAACTGCTGTGCCACCCAGGCGCCCCAAAAAACGTGACATTTTTAATGAAATATTCAGCCATGAAAAGGAATAAACCCTGCCATTTGTTAACAAATTGCATGAAACTTGAGTACATTATGCTAACTAAAGCTAGTCAGAAGAAAGACGTAAAAAAAATAAAAATTAAAAAAAAATCAACTGTAAATAAATACAAATACTACATGATTATCACTTACATGTGGAATGTAAAAAAAAAAAAAAAACAACTAAACTCACAGAAACAGATTGGTTGTTGGTGGGGGCCAGGTGGTAGAGGAAATGGATGAAGGTATACTTGAAAGTGGCTAAGAGAATAAATCATAAAAGGTCTCACCACAAAAAGAGAAATGGTAACTATGTAAGCTGATGGGTGTGTTAACTATCTTTATTGTGGTAATAATTTTGCAATACATACATATATCAAATCATGTTGTACTGCTTAAGCTTACACAATATTATATGTCAATTATCTCAACAAAAATAGAAAAGTATAAAATACCAAAAATAGATGAAAAATAATGTAAGAAACAATAAAAATGTACCTTATTTTAATATAATTTAACTTTGTTCTGGAATTCTTTGTCAATGTAATTTCATAATAAAATGAAATAGGAAAGTGATTAGAAAGGAGAAAATTACGACTACCTCTGGAAGAGCATTAAGCTAGTAATAAAATACATAATAAATCTATAGCATGTTCTTCATTTATTAGTTAAATAATTGAGTATTTGTTGTGTGCCAGATGCTCTGTTACTTAAAAGATGAAACAGTGAATCCCTTCCACGATGAGATTACTTATAGCAGTGGTCATCAGAGCTTCGTTGAAATTATGAGAGGAGTCTTTTGCTAAATATACATGCATGAGCCATATTTCAAACCTACTGAGTCACAGTATTCAAGGACAAGGCACAGGACACCTTATTAAAGGAGAAAAATTAATGTTTCCAAGTAATTTTTACACTAACCACCATTCCTGACTAATTATCATGCAGGGAGTTACATGCAGGGATAAAAATAGAGAGAGGACCTTGCCCAAAATTCCAAAGCCAAGAAAAAATTCTTGGTGAAAAGGATCAGTAAGTCAAAAACTGAATGGTGAATAAGAAGGTTTGGGAAGTTTGTCCCATGAAGGAAAAAAGAAAAAAAAATCTCATATAAAATCCCTGATGCAACAGAGTAGTCTAAAAACTCTTTTCTATAACTGATCTTCACCCTTTGGAACATATAATGGGGGGTAGGTAGGAATAACAAATACTAGCAACATATGTTAACTTCCCAGAAAAAAAAAAAAGGAATTTATAGAATCTGTATTAAAAAAAAAAAAACACCCAAGAACTGCAATAAAGTATAGAAAAGTCTATTCTGTGATATGTATAAGAATCCTGAAGAAATATATAATATTCCTGAATGGAAAAACTCAATCATATAAAGATGCAAATCGCTCCAAAATTAGTATACAAAGTGAAAAGAACATTACATGGTTTGTATTTATGTTATATTTCTTTAGAGTATACTCAGAATACTTCAAAGTTCTTTAATTTGTACTCAGTTTCCAACCCACCTGAATTCACACTAAGTTTAGATTTGATTTTGAAAAACTTAATTTATTTTCATTTTACTTTATTTCATTTTGGGAAGGATATGCTTTTGTTCTTAAGAATCAGACTTTATGTGTATCTTTAGATACTGATAGAATGCCAGAAAATATTAGGAACATCACTAAGGGGAGAAATATGAAAACATAAAAGAAGAGTTTTCAACCGGAGGATGAAATATTCAATTTGGCCCAATAAGAAGCATAAACACAAATTGACTTTTTGCTATATTAGAAAGAATTTAAAGATAATCTATCACTAAAAAAAGCCACTTAGGGGTTTGGCAATGGCTGAGTAGATTGTATTATACAAGTCTACAGGTCAGGTAAACTTTAAAAATTACACAATATTTAGTAAAACAAAACAAAACAAAACACCCTCAGTGGAGGTCTACTATTGCAAAGAATTTGTATGCCAAAGATTCAAAAGAAAAGAGAAGACAAGAGAGGTGACCTTGGCATTTGAATCTAATGTTCCTTTGATAAGAAATAAACAAATCCCAAGTTACTGAGATTATTTTAATGACACTCTAATTGATAGGACACAAAGGAAATAGCAGTACAATTCTGAATAACTCAAGGTAAAGAAGAAATCCCAATAGGAGTTATAAGACATTATAAACTATGTAATAAAAATATTACATATTAGATTTTATAAATTCTAGCTATAATTTGGCTTAGAGGAAAATTTATCCATTTTTTATTAGGTTCAGTTAGCCACTATATAGTAGTACATCATTAGTTCTTGATGTAGTATTCAATGATTCATTAGTTGCATAAATACCTATTGATCACAACATGTGCTCTCTTCAATACCCATCACCAGGCTACCCCATCCCCTCACTTCCTTCTCCTCTGAAACCCTCAGTTTGTTTCCCAAGGTCCACAGTCTCTCGTGGTTCATCACCTTCTCTGATTTCTCCCCCTTCAGTTCCCCCCCACCCACCCCCGTGGTCCTCTGCACTATTCCTTACGTTCCACATAGGAGTGAAATCATATGATAATTGTCTTTCTCTGATTGACTTACTTCACTTAGCATAATCCCCTCCAGTTGCATCCATATCAGTGCATATGGTGGGTACTCATCCTTTCTGATGGCTAATACTCCATTGTATATATGTACCACATCTTCTTTATCCATTCATCTGTTGAAGGACATCTTGGCTCCTTCTAGAGCTTGGCTATAGTGGACATTGCTGCTATGAACATGGGGTGCATGTGCCCCTTCTTTTCACTACATCTGTATCTTTGCAGTGAATGCCTAATAGTGCATATGCTGGGTTGTAAGGTAACTATTTTTTTATTTTATTTTTTTTAAATTTTTTTTAAAGATTTTATTTATTTATTTGACAGAGATAGAGACAGCTAGCGAGAGAGGGAACACAAGCAGGGGGAGTGGGAGAGGAAGAAGCAGGCTCATAGCAGAGGAGCCTGATGTGGGGCTCGAACCCATAACGCCGGGTCACGCCCTGAGCCGAAGGCAGACGCCCAACCGCTGTGCCACCCAGGCGCCCCAGGTAACTATTTTTTTAAAGATTTTATTTATTTGTTTGACAGAGAGAGAGACAGCCAGCGAGAGAGGGAACACAAGCAGCGGGAGTGGGACCGACGCAGGGCTCGATCCCAGCACTCTGGGATCATGCCCCAAGCCGAAGGCAGACACCCAACGACTGAGTCACCCAGGCACCCCAGGTAGCTCTATTTTTTAACATCTCAAGGAACCTCCATACTGTTTTCCAGAATGGCTATACCAGCTTGCATTCTCACCAAAGTGTAAGAGGGTTCCCCTTTTTCCACATTGTCACCGTTTGTTGTTTCCTGTTTTGTTAATTTTTGCCATTCTAACTGGTGTAAGGTGGTATCTCATTGTGGTTTTGATTTGAATTTCCCTGATGGCTAGTGATGTTGAACATTTTTTCCAAAGAAGACATACAAATGGCTAACGGAAAATTTATACATTTAAACAAGCATTAGAAAATAAAGCTGAAAATCGGTAATCTAGGCCAGACTCTTTGGGGGGGGGAAATGAAAAAGAATGAAGAAAACCAGAGAATAAACAAAAGAAAGGATAAAGAAAAATTTAAGGAAATAGAAAACTAACAGCCAAGGTGATCTACATAGCCAGAAGATATATCAATAGAATTGATACTTCTGGAAAAGAAGATCAAGGAAAAAAGAAAGAGGACACAAATAGCCAATATCGGGAGTTAACAAAGGGACCATTAAGACCATTAAAGAAATTATGAAAAAATTTTATTTCAAATGTTCTGCTTGTTCCAGCACTACTTCTGTTACATGTATAATTTGGACAAATTTCGGAAGTGATCTCACATAACTTCAGTTGAGTTAGACAAATGTTTAGTAGCTATTATGCATCAGTAAAGTGACTAAGCCTGTGGGACACAAAGATGAAAATACCATGGCCTCAAATTCACAAACCAATGGGATAAACACTTTTAAGTAATCTCAGAACAGTCTTAAGTGCTGTCATAATAGTCAACCCAGGGTGATCAGCGAGCATAAGAGCAGTCAGCCCAAGCCTCAGGTGGCTTTCTGGTGGAGTTAACAAGGTGAGTCTTGAAGGACAACAGGTACTGGCAGTGAAAACATCTGTGCCAGGACAAGAATGTGAGTCAACAGGAGTGTAGGCATGTCTCAACTTCATTTTTGGAACTATTCAAATTTGATATTGATTACATATTAAAATAGGTAACTGAGAAAGAGCTTAAAATTGGTTGTAGATATCAAAGATAGGATGATGAACTTGAGTAACTTTGTATTCTATGCTTAAGTTGACTCCATTCCAACAGAGATGGGTTACTATGATGAATTCAATGAAAGGGAGTATCATGAGCAATTAATTACTAAGATCATTGCTTCTCAGAATGTGAGCTGCAGAATATTGTCAGCATCATATGTGAGACTATAAATGCAGAAGCTCAAGGCTCCATTCCAGATCTGTCGAATCGGAATCTGCATCATAACAAGATTGCCTGGTGATTTCTACACACATTATATTTGAGAAACAGTGAATCAGATCAAAAGGGCATATTTTGTTCATTTATGGGGGCAAGATTCAAATGAGGAGAACAGTTAGAAAGTTAAAGGTAATGTCAGACACAAGATACAAGATTCCTTCACACAAGATATGAGATCATTTGTTAGAATGGCAATTATCAAAAAGAATTAAGTGTTTGGTGAAGATGTGGAGAAGGGAACCCTGTACATCATCAGTGAGAATGTAAATAGGTTCAGCCACTATGTAAATCAGTATGGAGGTTCCTCAAAAAAATTAAAAATAGAACTGCTATATGATCCAGCAATACCATTCCAGAAGAAAAATGAAAATACTAATTCAAAAAGATGGGTGAACACACGCATATTCATTCCACATTATTTTCAACAGCCAAGATATGGAAATAAACTTAGTGTCTAACAACAGATGCATGGATAAAGATGTGGTATATATCTAAAATGGAATATTATTCAGCCATAAAAAAGAATGAAATCCTGCCCTCTGAAACAACACGGATGGACTTTGAAGACAGTTATGCTATGGGAAATAAGTCAAAAGAAGAAACACCATATGACTCCACTAATATGTAGAGTTAAAAAACAAAAACAAAAACAAAAATCCAGCTCATAAATATAGAGAACAAATTGGTGGTTGCCAGAGGTGGGGGTTGAGTGTGGGAGAAATGGGTGAAGGGAGTCAAAAGATACAAACTGCCAGTTATAAAATAAGTCATGGGGGTATAATGTACAGCATAGTGACCAAAGTTAATAATGTACAGCATATTTGAAAGTTGGTAAGAATAGATCTTTTAAGTCATCATCACAAGAAAAAAAAAACAACCTCTTTGTAACTATGTATGGTGACATGTTGACTTATCGTGATTGTTTCACAATATATGAATAGACTTATTGTCTACATGTGAAACTTGTGTTGTATGTCAATTATATTTCATAAAAGAAGAAGAAAAAAAGACAACTATAGTACTATACATACAAGTTGAAAGGGATTTGGTAAATCAGGAAGACATCAGGACAGGAAATTTGAGGAATAATTTAAAGGGAAAATAAGATATATATTTGTTGAGTTAAATTTGAGGATTAAGGGAGGCAGGAGGGTGCCTGGGTGTTCAGTTAGTTAAACATCTGCCTTCAGCTCGGGTCATGATCCTGGGGTTCTGGGATCGAGCCCCGGGTCAGGCTCCCTGATCAGGAGGGAGTCTGCTTCTCCCTCTCCCTCTGCTACTCCCCGCTGGTGTGCATGTTCTCACTCTCTCTCGTATATCAAATACCTAAATCTTAAAAAAAAAAAAAAGGGAAGGGGAAAGTAAAACATTGTGTCCAGTCTAATAGCTTGGTTGAAAAGATAGATGATGAATATACTACAAGGAGCAGGTGTAGAAATTACCTCATCATACAGGGAATAAAGCTGAGCAATATTATGTTGAAATAACCCACAATAATGCAAAAAGGGTTTGTAAATTTTAAGTCACTGATTTATGGTGCTTTGCAGTTTACAAAGCTCCTCTTCATTTGTGCAGTTTTTAATCTATTGAATCATGGTATTAACTTCAATTTACCTCTTTAACAGAGATAAATTTTATAAAGGGTCATCTCCTTTGCAATTAGATTAGATGACTATCAAATCATGAGTTTAGGGTAGGGTAACATAATTTATGTTCAGTTTCTTGAATTATGTTCTCTATGCCCTGTTCTTATGACTACTGCTCAAGAAGTATTAGACACATTTCAAGATTTTTTTTCATTAGTATTAAAACATTTATAGGAGAAATTGCCTGAGTTTCCATCTTTTCTAATACTACTCTGGAGAGCTGTTCTGCAAGCTGTGCCTATAGAAGCTATCCTTCAGCAAGTGTTCATTTCAGCATTTCCAAATGCATCAACATTACTCCTGCTGATTATGGCTTTTTTGTTTGTTTTTAACTGAGACAGTCAGAAAGATCCAACAGAATATGTACAGAACATTGGTGCTATAATGTTGGGAATAGAAAGTACAGAATAGCCAGATGTTGCAGGATTTGTTCAGCATATTTAAATTATGGATCTTGTCACTAAAATAGAGAGATAATCAACTTCTAGGTATTTGAGTCCATAAGAAAAATTATTAAACTAGCTGTCTTCACCCTGGATACGTGGAAAGTTCCATGTGTGATGGAAAAAGAAGTGTCAAATACCTATTTGAGATGCAAACAGGTAAGTTACTTCCTGTGAACATCAAATTTTAATCATTTATCAATGATAAATAATAGAATACAGGTGTCTTGGCTAAATCCAAAAGCATGTTAGTACTTTTTATTTTTTTTTCCCGTGTGCCAGAAACATTGCCCTGATAAATTTTTCTTTTTGCTCTTAAAATTTCTGGTGTTGTTTTGATTTGCTACTGAATTATATTTGATACTAAATTATATTACCATCATATATTTTATGTTACCCTTTCACTGCAACTGCATTACAAAGAACAGTTTTTTCCAATCTGAAGCCTAAAATAAAATTTGATATGTTCATTTATGTTAAAATTCACCTCTACATAAAATACATTCATTGGATGCTTATGATATATAAAACATTCTTCTAGGTATGTTATTACTGATGCATGAGATCAGGAATATATGGATGAGCAGGATATAAATTTAACTTAAATCATGTAAGATCCAATATGGCCAAATGAGTATTAATAGGTAACCAATAATATAATGGAGAATAATCTGAAAACATAAGACAGCTTAAATCCCACAGTGCAATACATTTGGAAACCTCTTACTAAAAATTTTATATTTATACTCAATAACATTTCTGTATCTACTGGCTTCTGTTCTTTTCTTAATAACAATATGGGTATAGAGTCTGTGCAAGTGAATTAAATAAAGCAATGAATTTGAGATGGTTTACACAGGTAATCCAAAGCCTAAATCAATTCAAAAGGAGAGTTAAGGGGGGGAAAAAAACAAAAAACAAAAACAAAACAAAAAAAACCAGATAACTTCTATTTTAGCATTAGGTGACTTATATGCTATTTCCATGAATATAGATATGAATATTATATTTTTACACAGGTAAACTCTCCTGTGTGGTCTCCTTTCTGCAGCAATGAGTGCCATTGCAAATTTGTGAACAATTTAAGTTAGGCCAGTGAAGTGTATTTTTTAGGTTTTTTTTTTTCTTTTTCAAATTGGCTGTAACATGCTCATATAATAAATAAAGGGAAGAAAGTTTCCAAAAGACTGCAGTCTGATGCAAGTTGTCAATGGTAGAATGTCATTTACTGGAACATTCTTTTTCTTCTCTGTTGTTCATTCAAAGGGAATTGTACTACTGAGATTCCATTCATTCATTGAAACAGAAAGTATAGTCTGTTTGCTGAAGTATTCATCTAGTTCATAGACACAAATGTACCTTAAGCTTTTTAGTAAAGGTAATAAGTATGTTTATATATATGTTAGAAACTTCTAGTTCATTTTTAATGGATATTTTAATCATCCAGCTTATTTTCTGTAGTTTGCCCTTGCTTAAACAAGCAAACAATAAACAGGGACAGAAAACCAATTTACCAATCAAGAAATCAGAAGAATGAATAAATCAATGTTGTTTCTCTGGGTTTTATTACTTCTAAGAAATAACCTTGTTCATGATTTCTGCTCCTACTTTAACATAAAGATCAGCATCTTATATGTGACAAGTAAATCAGAGGTGATTTTTCTCTGTGATGATTTGTTATTTATTTACTCCTTAAAATGTTTTTCTCTTCCCAAAAGCAATAGCCTTCAATTTAAAATCCATGCAGATTCTATTTCCAAAGGACATTTGTATACTGTAACTACATGTAGCAAAATTGTTGAAAAGTAAAATCTGTCATGAAGCTACTTGATGGCCAGAAGGCAAAACAATAAATGTTTGTCCAACTGAAATCTCCAGACCCATTCTTCATATTTTCACATTTTCTTTTCTCGTTTTTGTAAAAACACAGAACAGAAATAAATAAAACAAATGAATATTTAACATAATCTCATTTCAGTAGCCTATTTTGCTTCAGGTCACCCATTTGAATTTTGCATTGGCTTCCTTAATGAGACAAATTACATATGCCTTTGTCTCCAGGAGGATAACAGCTAACTTCTAAAAACCTGAAATTTTTACTAAAGAATAAAAAAAAATTTGCATTTTGCAAAAGAATTGGAGTTCATACTCCTTTCCTTGCAAATATTATCTGCAGGAACAGTATTTTTGAGGTGAACTGTCAAAGGTTATTGTATCAAATTTTATATCAATGGTTATTATGTGTAGGTTTCAACATCCATGAAAACCATTAGAATTGACTTTTTTTTGTTTTAAAGATTTTATTTATTTGACCGAGAAAGAGACAGTGAGAGAGGGAACACAAGCAGGGGGAGTGGGAAAAGGAGAAGCAGGCTTCCTGCTGACCAGGGAGCCTGCCTAGGGGCTCAATCCCAGGACCCTGGGATCATGACCTTGAGCCAAAGGCAGACACGTAAGGACTGAGCCACCCAGGCGCCCCTAGAATTGACTTTTTAAAAATTGATCCATCAAAGTAGTCAACTATGTGTCTACGGAACAAAAGGCCCCATAGATTAAATTCCAAAATCATTCATAAGAGGAAAAAACGTGGACTATGCTTTGGAAAAGAAAATAAATTCAACAAGGTTTAATTTTTCTTTTTATGGATTTTACATTCTGATTGGAGGTTTTGTTTAGTAAAGGTTTTTGATATAGTTTAGAATTAAGAGAAAAATTGTATTTATGTGATTCTTGCAATTTAGTTCAAAACTTAAAGGTAAATCTTAACCTATCCACTGGGCTAATTATTATATTCTGTCAGTAATATATCCAAAAGATATTGCAGACAGTTTTCAATTGGCACATATTTGGTTCTTCAAAGTTTAAATATTTAACTGTTTAGTGATAAACTCAATAAACTTAAGAATTAACATTATCTATGATACACACTAATTGAGCAATCCTGTAAATTTGCTAAAACTAAAAAACTCACAAAATGACTTAGTATATATTTGGCTTTACTATTTGAAAAATAAGACTTCCTATTTAAGTCTAGTATATTTGTTTGAAAGTAACCTTGGTGATTTGGGCATGATTTTAAATATCTTCATATGTACCTTGAAAAAACATTTCCAATAATCCTTCCCAGCTCATATCACTGTTAGTAAAAGACTAAATGGTGTATTTTTGTTTCAGTATAAAGAATTTTTTCTTTTTTTTTTTTTAAATGTGATCGAAAAACTTAATAATAACTTTTGGCTTTTTCCTACATCAGAGAAAACAGTAAAAGAACATGACCTTTGAGCTAAGTTAGATCTGAGAATAACAACTTGCCATCTTTTCTGGCCCTGTAACCTTGAATTGAAGTTCTTAAATTAGGTTTAGAGGCATCAGTAAAATTAGACCTATAGAGAGATTATAATTATATATATATATAATTATATATGCATATAAATAATACTCTATGTTAATATTCTATATGATGTCTAACAAGGTGAAGGTATAATTGTTTCCTTCTTCTCCTTTTCCAAAAAGGGCAATTAGTTTTAGTGAAAAGTGTTTTTATTCAGAACATGTTCCTAGGTTATTTCCATGTGCATTACAAATACATTCACAATAGTCTAAAACTCCCCCTAAGGTAGATATATTTTGTTTCTTTAAGATGTAGGTTCTTCTATCTTTCCATATCCATCCTCCTCAGCCACACTGATGGAGCTTTGTGCAATATCTACTGGATCCATCACTAAATGTTCACATGTAAAAAAGACTAGTAGCACCAAGTAAAACACTGATACCACATTGCACTTCCACTAGCACATGGTTTATTCATATGCACATTGGTTCATGAAGAAAACAAAAAAACACTGCTTTAGCCAATTAATAGAATATTTTAGATGGTATTTAATAAATATTTATCAGCTGGCATTTTAGTTAAATAGAATGGAAATTGGGTTTGAAATTTTTAATTTATTATTCTTGAAGATCCTAGGTAAGTTTTATTACAGAATGTATTTCTAGAAAAGAAAATGCTTATTTCAATATGCATTTAAAAATATGTAGCTGAAATAAGACACTTGCAGAGCTTTCAGCCTCTGAAATCAAAGACAAGCAATATCAGCATGACTCTTTTAAAACGGCTTCAAAAAATAAAATGCTAAATGAGATGCTCAGATAAAGGGTCAACACAGGGTTTGAACTTGTACCCTGACAGAGGACATGTGGGAATATGACCCTGAAGTTAATTACTTACAACTCATGCAGTGGCTTAAGATAAATGAGTATTACCTGTATGTCATGATGTCCCAAGCATCCTAATGGCTTATTGTGAGACCCCTAATGTATTAAGTTACAGATTCAATGGCTGCTAAGACTTTAAAATAGGTAAGAAATAGAGGCATTAATTTCACTAGTTCGATATTGTTCATACATCCTTAAATCTCATCTCTTACAATTTAGCAAATTAAATGCAAAATCAAATTTTAAAAAATTACATGGATCATGTACCTAATGTATCATGTACCTAAATGTAAATGCAACACTATAAAACTCCTAGAAGATAATATAGGAAATATCCACATGACCTTGGGCTTGGCAATGACATTTTAGATGTAACAAAAAAGACATGATCCATGAGAGAAGGAATTAATCTGGATTTCCTTAAAATGAAAACCTTGTGCTCTGCAAAGACACTACCAAAAGAATGAAAAGACAAGCCACAAATAGGGAGAACAGGTTTGCAAAAGACCTATGTGATAAAGGACTGTTATCCAAGATATACAAAGAACTCTTGAAACTCAATAAGAAAACAAACAACCAAATTTAAAAAATGGGCAAAAGACCTGAGCAGAAATCTCACCAAAGAAGATACACAGACCTCAAAGCATATGAAGACATTGCATGTCACATGTCATCAGAGAAATGCAAATTAAAACAGTGAGATACCACTATGCACCTGTTAGAATGGCCAAAATCCGAAACACTGACAACATGAAATCCGAGTGAGGATGTAGAAAAACACAACTCTCATTTGGGAATGTTAGATGGTACAGTCACTTTGGAAGACAGTTTGACAATATCTTACAAATTTAAGCATACAGTTACCATATGATCAGTGTCCACTTCGTCTATGACCTCACATTGAGATAATGGCTGGTTAAAAAAAATAATAATAATCAGAAAAGGGCACATGGGGAATTAAAAAAAAATAAGACCATTTCTCAGCCTAATGTTAATATTGGGAAAGAGATTAAACTTGTATAAAATAGGGACCCTGGGTGTCTCAGTCAGTTAGGTGTCTGCCTTCGGCTCAGGTCATGATCCCAGGGTATGGGTATCGAGTCCCACATCAGGCTCCTTGCTCAGTGTGGAGCCTGCTTCTCCCTCTGCCTGCTGCTCCACTGCTTGTGCCTTCTCTCTCTGACAGATAAATAAAATCTTAAATAAAACAAAAAACTTGTGTGAAAATAAATGGAGTTAACTACAAAAGAGTTGGTGGCCTAATATCATCATTAACGTGGAGGGGAGAAAAATCTACTTCATCTGTCATTCCTCCAAAAAGGACATCACCCAGTATTGAGCCTAGTAAAAATAACTCTAAGTATGAGTAAATCAGTTCAAATAAGTTCAAGAAATAAGTAAAAAGAAGTCTAAAACATGCAAATCAGAAGAAGACTACAGTAGAAGACTACAATAGAACATGGTACAGAATTCATTTCAATCACAAAATGATAGAAGTGTATAATTGAAGGCGAGGAACCTTCCTATATCCCTAGGAGAAAATCCAAGGTTGCACGCCCCTCATGGAGGTGAGTGAGGTACAAGAAGGAAAAGGTCATTCTTTGGGTTGTTGATAAAGGAACTCCATGCACTGTTATCCATACTAATGACCCCAATGGCACACTACAGAGACCTGGGTGAAACTGAATGGTCATGGAGACATAGAGGTAAAGGCAGTTGGCTAATGATAGAAGGAGAAATAGGAAGCAAGAGGATGACTACATCTGTGGGTAACATCCTTTTAAGAGTTCATAATTGGATGTGTGAGTGATTAGATATGTCAATATGAGAAAGCCTAACTTTAATGTTTATTAGAAATATAAAATAAGAAATATTAGAGTTTCCTCAGTTACATTCTCTGATAAATGCTGTCATAGAAGGCAGTAGAAAAACTTTTGTTAAAGAAATAAAGAAAGCAGGAGTATTAATACTAATCAACTCCCGACAGTCCAGTGAGGTAATTCTAATTAGGTTGATGGACTTACAAGTAAAACATCAAGACTGTTAAATTTTTGAAAGAAAGACAGTGGTGGAATGAATCTTTGAAGGGAAAAAAAGGAACATATAATTCTATACACAGAAAAGATTTTTTCAAAAATAGGAATTAAATCAAGACTTTCAAACAATTTGAAAGAATCTTTGCAGTGCACGTCTGCACTGAAAAGAAATATTAAATGGGAATTTTTTTTTAGGTAGAAGGAAACAAACTAAGATGGAAACATAAAAATAAACAATGAAGAACACCAGAAAGGGCAAATGTACAGGCAAATATACATAAATATTGAACATAAAGAATAAATCTAATGTCTAATGGGGCTCTAAATACATGTGGAATTAAAATTCATTACTCATTTATAAGGTCTTTTATCAAACTTGGAATAAAAAAGAATTTCCTTACTATAACATGATGCATGGCTTCAGATACTCAATATTTTAAATATGCCAATTCTCCCCAAATTAATCTATAGCAATGACAAGCAAACTTCCAAATGATGGGGCGCCTGGGGAGCTCAGTTGTTAAGCATCTGCCTTCGGCTCAGGGCGTGATCCTGGTGTTACAGGATCAAGTCCCACATCAGGCTCCTCGGCTAGGAGCCCGCTTCTTCCTCTCCCTCTCCCCTGCTGTTTCCCTCTCTCGCTGGCTGTCTCTCTGTCACATAAATAAATAAAATCTTAAAAAAAATTCCAAATGATATTTATTTCCATGAAAATTACAAAGATGATTCAAAATCTTTAGAGAAATATGATGGTCCAAGAATATATAAACCAAAAACAAAGAACAAAGCTTCAAGACTTATACTACCTACTATAACAATGTATTTAAAACCTATATTTGTAAAACAGTATGGGATTAGCACAAGAATAGACACATAGGACAATGAAATAGAAAAAAAGTTTGAAATCAGTATCAACCAGTTTATAGCAAAGTAGATACTATAAAATAGTGGGGGAAAAAACTATCTTTAAAATAAATGTTGCTGTATTAATTAGATTTCCATACAGAAAAATTATCTTGACCTTTATCTCATGCCATATACCAAAGTCAACTCTACATGGAATACAATCTGACTAATAAATTCTTGAAGTAACTCAGTAAAATAAAACTTCAGTAAATTTTAAAATTTACTGAAAAGAGTAAAAAGTAAAACAAAACTTTAAGAACAAAAGAAAACATATATTTGACCCTTGAATAAGATTTCTAAAACAGGGAGGTAATTGTAAAAGTAAATAATAAAGAATATGAAAATTAAGTTTTCTTTCAAAAACTGAGCTGATAAGAATAGTAATGTGAACCATAGGATGAGACAAAGTATTTCCCACACATATGTAACAAAAGCCTCATACCTGGGATATACAAAACACTATAAATCAGTAGTAAAATGACAAGCAAACCAATAGAAAAAATGGGCAAAATAGTGGGACAAGTACGAAAAAGGGTATCTGAATGGCTAATATGTAAAAAGACACTCAATATCATTATTCAGAGAAATGCAAATTAAACCACAATTTGTCACTACTATAATAAGTCAAAAAAAAAAACAAACAGCAAATTGGGAAGGATATGGCAGTCAAAATTCTTGAAGTACTGATGGGAGTATAAATTCATGTGACCACTTTGAAATGCCATGGATAAAATTTATTGTAGCTGAACATAAGCATATCCTAGGATCTAGCAATTCTACTCCAACAATATATAACCAATGGAAATGCATGCATATGTTCATGAGAAAGAAATATTAAAGCGTTCATAGCAGTACTATTCAGAGAACACCTATAAGCTGAACAATAGAATGGTAAAATAAATTGCAGAATTCTCTCACAATGAAATTCTATGCAGCAATGAGAATGAAGACTGCAACTACACACAAAAATATGGATAATTCACAAATGTTAAAGAAGCTATATAGAAAATAATGTATATTGTTTGATCATATATATGTAGATACACATGCATAAATATAGAGAGGGGAGATTTGTAGGTTTTTTTGGAAGAGTGACCAGAAGTAGACAAAGTAGGATCTTGGAATGCTGGTAGTGTCTGTTTCTTGTTCTGGATTTTGGTTTTAATATGCTCAATTTATAAAAATATATCATCCTAAATAACTATAATATGTACGTATGAAGTATGTTATACTTGAATAAAAGTTTTAAGAATTGCAACCAAAGAGGGGTGTCTGGCTGGCTCAGTCAGTAGAGCATGTGACTCTTAATCTCTGGGTTATGAGTTCAAGCCCCAAGTACAGGTAGAGCTTAGTGAAAAATACACAAAACAAAATTATTTAAAGAAAGCTACCAGGGGCACTTGGGTGGCTCAGTCGGTTAAGCAGCCAGCTCTTTATTTTGTCTCAGGTCATTATAGATGGTAAGCATTCAGCTGCAATGACTAGACACTGGGAGCAGGACACCAGTCAGTGAAAGTACTGGAGAGTGAGGGCAAGAGCAGAATGAATTTAAAAAGGAGGACAAGGAAGGACTTCAATCTTAGAGGAATGTGGGAACCTGGACATGAGAGGAAAATGAGTCAATAAAAACATCAGGGATACTGTTGGTGGGAGAATTGGCAACTTTACTATATCCACAAATGTCAGATATACAATTAGTGGCAGTGTCAATTACTCCAAACTCCTAATGTACGAATACAGAGATGTGTATACTCTTCTTACCTGAATCCAGGTAAGAGTTCCTCAGGCTTGTTTGGGGATAAGGTATATCCCTCCTGAGATCTTGCTAACAATGGATTGAAGAGAGTAAAACTAAAAAGCAAGGATTAAGAAGCCAGAAAAGGGCATACTCACAACTTTTCAAACCACACGGGATTCAGCCAAGGTCACAAGTCCAGGAAAATAAAAATGTATATCAGATGACTAAGAAATCCAGCTAGACATGGGTCCTACACAAATATTTGGCACTGACCAGAGCCGGCTTTTCAAATTGTGTCCTACTTGTAAACAGAAGACATACTTCAAGATTTGAGAAGAAAGTAGGCAGCCTCTGTAATAGTGTTTCTGCAACATTTGGCTTCAAGACCCTTTCACTCTCTTAAAAGATATTGAGAATCCCAAAGAGCTTTTTTTTAAGCCAACTAGGTCTGTAATTACGCTATTGCAAACTAGAATGGAGAAATTTTTAAAAATCCTTATTTAAAATCAACAATAAAGCCATTACATTTTAACATAAATTATATGCTTTATAAAAATATCTATGCTTCCCCAAACAACGAAAACTCAGAGAAAGAGTATCTTTGTTTACATTTTACAGCTTTCCTTAATGTCTCTTAATGGAAATAGCTGAATTTTCCTACCTGCTTCTGCATTCATTTTTTCAATACCAGATTATGTAGCCTCTGGAAAACTCCACTCTTTCTTCATGGGAAAAATGAGGGGTAAAGAGGCAAATGGTATCCCAGCATTATGTAGGAAATTAAAGGTGAGCTTTATATAGGGATAATGGAAATTTAAGTAAACATATGGACATGTGAGCAGAACATTTTTGGGGGGGTACAGTTAGTTGATTTGAAAGATTCTATTTTGTTCAGTATATTTTAGGCAAACCATGTTATAATGTGTCAGAAATAATTTGTACAAAGCCATTGTACTTAACACAGCATGTTTGATCAGTAATTTATTCTGGAGGAAGATGTTGAAGAGAAAAAGGTTACACATCTATGATTTGTGTGACCACAGAGATGAGAGGGGCCAAAACAAAAAAAAAAGAAAGCTGGATTTAAACCAAACTACATGATACCACTTCCATAAGTCTTTTTTTTTTTTAAGATTTTTTATTTATTTAACAGAGACAGCCAGAAAGAGAGGGAGCACAAGCAGGGGGAGTGGGAGAGGAAGAAGCAGGCTCCCAGCAGAGGAGCCTGATGTGGGGCTCGATCCCAGAACGCTGGGATCACGCCCTAAGCTGAAGGCAGACGCCCAACGACTGTGCCACCCAGGCACCCCTGCTTCCATAAGTCCTAATTTTGATCTTTTAGAATCAGAGAAATGGCAAGATTATAAGGGGATTTATATGATTTGCCAGTAAAGAATATTTTAATGGCTTTTGAGATCTATCAATATTCCAGATAAAATGGTTATTGTAAAAGTGATAGACCATGTAGTGATTAATCCCTGACTTCTTATCGTTTGTATCTGATGTCATCGCTGAATAGAAAATCTCTGGAAAGCCCATATTCCTGATGGGTTTGAGGCATCAGTTTGACCTGTGACAACTATGTGAATGTTTAGCTTTTTTAGCTATCCTTTTGATCTTTGGCTACCAAGGGAAGATTGAGGTGACAAAAAAACTAAAGAGAAAATGAGAATGAAAGAGGCAAATAATATCTCTGTATAAAGATATTAGTATTGATAGAGTTAATAGAGACAACTATTTGAACTTTCCAGGATTGGGAGAGGTGCTTCTCTGGGATAAACTCAGCAATCACAAAGATTTATCAGTTTCTTAATAGGCAGAAGTCTGCAAATAGAGAAAATACTGCAGGACCCCTTTGAGGCTTAATTCTCATAACACTTTAAAATTATAGATTTAGATATTTTCTTGCTGAAATAGCATGACTAATGCCACATTGCATTATATATTACACACACACACACACACACACTCGTAAAACCTCATTCATTTGGAGAGGATTAATCTAATATGAATCTGACTCAGAGAATCTTGAAAAACAAAAATCAAGAATTCTTTGACATAAGCTAAACTTACTGGCAACATGAGCTATAGGAATTCTGAATTGATGTGCTTCTGTGAGCCTCTGTGAATTAGATTACCAACTTTTATTATCACCAGAATAAAATGTTAAAAAGCAAAAATGGATATTTAAGAGGACATGAGCTTTGCCATGTCAAAATCAAATCCAAAAGACCGACTTTTCATTTAAGTCAAATACCGGCAATTCACTCATTAAAAAAAAAAACTATATTATATATATAATATATACATACATATATATATTTTTCGTATGTGGTTCACACACAATGTTACATTAGTTTAAGATGTACAACATTGTATTTGATAAGTTTATACATTATGCTATGCTCATAAGTGTAGCTACCATCTGTCACCATACAATCAGTACCATTGACTATATTCCCTATGCTGTTCCTTTAATTCCCATGGCTTATTCATTCCATAACTGGAACCCTGTAAATTTCACTCTCCTTCACCCATTTTGCCCAACCCTCAATTCCCCTACCCTCTGGCAATCATGTTTGTCCTCTGTATTTATAGGTCTGATTCTGCTTTTTGTTTATTCCTTTTTTAAAGTTTCCACATAGGCTAAGGTAACTTTCCTCCTTTGGGTTTTACTTGCCCAGTTTGCACTGTCTTTTTTAAGGAAGCCATTATTTTCATTTCAAACTTGAAGTATGGCAGTATCATTTTAAAATTGACTTTATACTTTTTACAAAGGACATCTGTTTCTAATATAAACTAGAGAAAATAGCATGAAAATATTGTATGCATACTGTATTTGGAGAGGGAATAATGGGCAGGTCCACAGCTTATTATCAGTTTCTCAAGTGGTATATAACACAACATTTGATTCTTTTTGTTGTTGTTGTTTTATATTTTTCTCATTTTAACATAATTAAAAATTATTGTTGAAAATATTTTACTGAGCTTATGAAATTTTAGACATGTGTTGTTTAAACTTTAAGGATTTATTCAGGATGCTATCTTGCTAATTTGTACTGAAAGAAATTTAAGAATAAGATGGAGCTAATTTCATGTATATAAATTAAGAATGAAATGGTCTTCTTGCTAATTTGTACTGAAAGAAATTTAAGAATAAGATGGAACTAATTTCGTGTATATAAATTAAGAATGAAATGGTCTTCAAAAAACTGTGGACACCTTCTTGAACATTTAAGCCACATGCTACTGGATTTTAACAAATGTTATTACTGTGGTAGATCCTGTATTAGAATGTTTTATAATTACTAAATATCTGTTTCTTAGTGTTCAACAAGCCTCAGTAGAGAATTATATTCTAAAATAATCTACTTGGAGAATAGAGTACATGAAGCAACTAGAAAACAATATAAGCTTGAGTCCAGTTTGAGACTGTGCAATATAGATGGGTTTAGGAGTTCAGAACAGAGAAATTCATAGCAGAGACAAATCAACTGAGTGAGACTTTATGGAATAAACAGATAGAGTCTATGTTTGACAAAAAGGAAAGGCGGCATTTGGCTCATTTGGGGAACAGCTAAGCAATAACAACTAATCTGATCAGAACATCCAGTGTTATCCACAGATAAGCTGGTCTCACCGAAAAGTACAGGACGTGGTGCAATCAAGTAAGACTGAGTGAGAACCAAGGGATAAAGAACTTAAAACAGGAACAACCAAGTGAGGGTGATGTGCTTAAACTACCCACCTGGAAGTAGTTTGAAAGTAGCAAGAGTTGGTGTCAGTAAATATAATTATAAGCTTATTGAAGTTCTTTCAATGCAATGTTATCAAAGGCCAAGTTATTAACAATATAAAGGAAGAAACACATATGAAAGGCTGTAAAGGGAGAACCTATAGAAAATTTACTGCATATAGGAAATAAAACTGTCTTCCCAACAGTACAGTAACTTTTGAACATGCCTATATTATATGAATAATCATTTCCATCTTCCTTTTCACTTGGTTTGCCAGTTTAAGAGCAGTTGCATAAGGGACACAGAATACAAATACTAATCTTTTTTCCCTTTTATTTGCTATTTCTCCATACCCAGACTATTCATATGGAAATAAAAGGTGTTTTTAAAAAGTATACATATAAGAAATATTTAAGGTTTTTATGTTGTTCCTGTAAAAATAATTCCTAAACTATACCAAACATGATTTGCTCAAATTGTTTATTTAGATTCCCATGTAACAGAAAAATTAATATGACACCTTGAATTTTGCAACAATTTGCCAGTGAAATGAATAGTCCTAACATATTTAATTCAGTGGGAGAAAATTCTTCTGTGTAGAACAAAACAAACTCACAGTTGTGGCTAAGACTATGAAGAACAGCAAGAAAAGGCTGTGTCTAATTTTATCAAATAAAATCCTTTATTTAAAATGAAATACTTGACTTAAATGCTATAACCCATTTCCTCACAACTTTACAAAACAGATGCTACAATTGATGGGCAGAAAACTTTTAAACAAACAGGACAATGTTTCCAACAAGTAATTGGTTTACTTCAGCAGTGAAAAACTATCATTGACTTTACTGGAATTTCAGTTTGCTTTTCAGCCATTGCAATTTTAAGTAATTAATTTCCCAATATAGTTTTGGAAAATGACTCTTAGACCAAGAAAGAGAAATAGGTAAAATCATCCTTTAACAAGGATATTGCTTTTTTCTGACATGCCATCTGGAAGCATATATCATCCTATAGAAGAGTCCTTTCCGTTTCTGATTTAAGAGGCCAGTTTTATGATCTGAAAAGCCTCAAGCCCAAAGCAATGACTCTGATGAAAACAGGACTTGAAACTATAAGGAAAAAAATTACATACACTTCTATTTGAGGGTTACGATTATAGCTATAACCAAAAATAGTTACCCTGAAGCATCAATAAATGTAAGCACTAAGCCATGTGTTCAGGGTCTGAAAGAAATCAACAAGTAGCTAATGATGGCCTTGTATAGACATAGGATTATTATTTTTCCTGTAAGGAGATAGTACTGTTTCTGTATCTATTAGAATATAGAACTTCAAAAGGAGATAAATCTGTAAATGTATTGAAAATGGGGACAATCAGACATTTATAAATTGATATATTTAATGTCTAGCAAGAAAGGTATATGATAGAGATTAAAAGAGAATTAGAAGTCAGCTTGGTTTCTCTGTGGCTTTGTTGTATAAATTTCAGCAAGTTTCATTACTTGGATTTCATTTTTCTTATCTCCAAATAGAGATAATGATAATAACAAAATACATGGTTATTATAAGGATTGAATATGAATATTTCTTAAGGCTCTCAGAACAGACCCACTTCCAGGCACTTACTAGTGACAGTGGCAATGATTGAAGTTATGATTTACTTGTTAATATATCTGACCAGCCAGGCTTTGTTAATTGGAGTAGAACAAGATTTACTGAAGATTCAGGTCTGAAACTAGACCTACCTAAATACAAAAAGAACTGAAGGGATGAACTGAAGGACAAATGGAAGGAAATTCCAGTCTTACAGTTAGAATTTAGCATCTGGTGAGCAGTAACAGATGAATAGGGATTTTCTAATTCCATAATATTCATTCAGGGAGTGGAGTCTCTAAATAGACAAGTAGAGGCAAGTTAAGAGGGAATACAGGTATTGGCCTTAGTTTTGACTAGGGTTTAACCCTAATGCCAGTCAATAAACCTTGAAATCCCTAGCGTCCAAAGTATCCTTCAAATTCTCACAACAAGGTAGTACTTTGTAGAACTGCATATCATCTCCCAACAAATTCAATGCATTCAATCTCTCCTCTTCATCTGAGCACATGATGAAGTTGTTCAATGGAATTTGAGACCAATGTTGCAATGAATATATAAAATTAAAATCCAACTCTGTATGGTTAAGAGTAAAGAACATATGGAAATTTAAACCTACCTAGGAAGTAAATTCCCAGCTTTCCTCTCACATCTAAATCGTATATGTATGTGTAAATTGATAACTTTTGGAAGGTTTTCTCTCTCTACATATAAATTTACACATATGACTTTATAAGCCTTATACTTCTACAGTCAAGCTTGTGAAGAAAATTAAGGAATTAACGATTTTTACCTTAATAAAAGGACTTTAGCTTCTTGCTTGCATAGGTAAAACTATAGTACCCTCAGGTACTCATTTCCATAACCAGCTTGAGTCTATGTTTCTTCATTTTAACTATTTGGTTATGCTTCAATTGGTTTATTCCCCTTTCCCTTCATATTATGACCCCAGGAATTCTCAAATCCATTTAAATACAACATTCCACCTCCTCCTCAAATTCATCAGAGTAGCTAAACACTGCTGGAGTAAAACACATGGCCAAGCTGAACATGCCAGTTATGGACATGTGCAGCTCAGGTCTCCCTTCAGAACTTGCTGCAGTGAGCCCAGTTGACTGAAAGCCTCCACCAGCAGCACCTACAGATTCTCTACAGTGCTCATGCCATAGCTGAGTAACCCCTCAGCTGCTCCCACCCAATAACTGGGTGTGACAAGACTACTATAGAGGAACCATCTCTGCTCAATTTGGAATTCTCTTAATCAGCCTTTGCTGGGGGACCTCACGTTGGCCTGACCAAGACATTCTCAGACCTGCACTGCACAGTCTGAAGTACTTACCCAGTTTTCCTGGCTTTCTTTTCATAGCCATCAGACCCGCATCACAGTCTGAAAACTCTTCTCCATCATACCTAACTCTCCTCTCTACCTTTCACAGGTATGTCCCTCCAAAAAACTCTTACAGGCCTAATGTCAACCTGGCATCCTCTTCTTGAAGGACATGAATTCATTCACTAACTCTTAAGCCCTGACCATAAATCTCAGGCAAAATCTGTCCTTCCTTTCAAGCCTATTGTATTTCTTTAGTTCAATTCAGTCATCCACCCTTCTAGACAAATAGATCTATTTTCCTGTCTTCTCAAATTAACAAAAACTCTTCCCTCACCACCCCACCTGTCCACCCCTAGGGCATTCCTTCTTTTCAGGTGTTCACCTTTTAAATATCTCACTGACAAAATAGAAACATTCAGCAGCACCTAATTTGCCATTCACCAACTCACGTACTTTTACTCTCATATACTCTGCTTTCTCTCCTGCTATCGCTTTGTATCAGTATTCCTACCCAAAACTCATCCCTCCAGTTATGCATTGGATTTCATCCTATCTCACTTACTCATGATACTGTTCTCTTAACTTTCTGCATTATCAGTTGTTTCTTGACAATTTTTATCATAATCAAATATGCTGTATTAAGATCTATTAAACGATTCTCTTTACCTCTCCAGTTCTTCTCAAGCCACCATCTGTACCCACACTCCATCTCTCCATTTCTCCTATTCTCTCTTGAACCCACGCTAACTTACATCACTAGGATAATGTAATTTATATTATTTACTCTTGTCTGTATCACCAGGAACACCCACCTTAACAAATTTATCAATCCTCAAACTCTCCCTAATGCAAACAATCATCAACATTTGATATTGCTGATCACTTCCTCCTTGAAAGATGTTCTTCATATTGATTATGGACACTACTTTCTCTTGGTACTTTTACTTCATTAACTTTCATCCTCCTCTGCAGGCATCTACTCATCTTCCAGACTTGTAACAATTAACTATGGCTTTGTCCTTGCAATGCTTTTTTTTTTCTAACTGTACATTCTGATATCTTCCATTCCCATAGCTTTAAATATCATCTTTAACTTGTTGACTCCCAAGTTTATCTTCAGACTTCTATATCCAACTGTTGACTCAGCATCTCTACTTAGTCATCAAATATGTATCCCAAACATAACACATCCAAACATAAATTCTTGATTCTCCCCACAAATGCTTCTTTCTCAGCTTTCCCATTTTGATTAATATCAACACCTCTCTTCCAGTTACTCCGAGCAGAAATCTTAAAGTCCCATCCAAAAGAAGATACTATTTGTTCTATCCTATTCCCATTGGTACTGAGGTGAAAATATACCCAGCCCAAATCTTACTTCTCATTGTTACTATTTCCACTCATTGCTACTATTCTGATCCTCACCATCATCCTTTTTTCCTGGATTAATATACTCCTACTATTCTCTCTGCTTCCACCCTTGCCCTATAAACATATTCTTTGCTCTGAGTTTTTAAATGTACATAAGATCATATCACTCCTCTTTCCAAAAACCCTCCAGATTCCTTCTCACTCAGAAGAAAATGTAAAAGGTGTTAACAGAAACTAAAAATCTCTAAAATATCAGTTTTCTGTTCTTGCTCCACCTCTCTGGTGTCTTCTATTAGCCAACTCTCTACCTTCTGTGCTCTACATCAGCCATGTTGACCTCCTTGCCCTTCTTCCATCACTTCCTGCCTCTGGAGCATGGAAGTCTGTTTGGAAGGAATTTCCTCCAGATATCTGTGTAATTTATATCCTTATTTCTTTCACTTCTCTGTTCAAATGTTCCCCCACCAGCGAGTCCTTTCTTGAAAACATATAAACTAGTTCAAATCCCACTCTGTCACTCTCTATTCCCTTTAGATTGTTTTCATAGTATTAGGCAAAAGTTCACAATCTCTATACTCTAATATACACATACTTGCCATACACAAATATAAGTTACTTTATAGAATAAACTTTGTACTATTTTGTACTCTATATTTTGAACTATGCTGATGGTATATAGAGCAATGAATGTTTATCAAAGGACTAAATGCATAAAATGAACAATGGGATGAGCATAAAGGAGGCAGCAGAGAGATCTACTTATCAGAACACAGCAGGGGCGCCTGGGTGGCACAGCAGTTAGGCGTCTACCTTTGGCTCAGGGTGTGATCCCGGCGTTGTGGGATCGAGCCCCACATTGGGCTCCTCTGCTATGAGCCTGCTTCTTCCTCTCCCACTCCCCCTGCTTGTGTTCCCTCTCTTGCTGGCTGTCTCTATCTCTGTCAAATAAATAAATAAAGTCTTAAAAAGAAAAAAAAGAACGCAGCAANCGCAGCAAGTAAGACAGCCTAATGGATCAGATTAATTACTCTAACCTACTTATTCTAATTAATGTAAATAGTTAGAAACTTGNGAAAAAAAAGAACGCAGCAAGACAGCCTAATGGATCAGATTAATTACTCTAACCTACTTATTCTAATTAATGTAAATAGTTAGAAACTTGATTGTAACTAGCATTTAAGATTTTTACAATTAGGTAATGAAAAAGTTAATTGTGTGGAAAAGTGTTAAGTTAGTTGTCTGGAGGCTACTATTCTTAGAAGCCCTACTTTCAAGATTGGCCTTTGGCTGGTATCTGGAAACTTGGTTGGTAGTAGTGTTCCTACCATTCCCTAAATGATAGGGTGGTATATTGGGTCTAGACTGTTTGCGTAGAGAATGTACTTTATACTACGTCTGCTTTCCTTCTGGGAGTCTGGAATTTTGTTATGTGCTAGGCAGAGGGTGCCTATGTGACCAGCTCCCAGTAAAAACCTTGGCCATTTGTCTCTTAGTAGCTTCCTCAAACAAAACAAAACGAAACAAACCCAGAAAACACTGCATGCATGCTGTAACCTTTTCTTTGCAGGGAGCAGTGTGCTCCATGTGATACTTGATGACAGGGAGAGACATTAAGGAAGTCTGCAGAAGGATTCTTCCACAGTCTACTTCCCTCTTTTTCCATTATGATTCAGCTGTATAACCTTACTACTTCTAGGTAATAAAATACAGTTTTACTCCTAAGATTTCAGTCTTAGGAGTCATTCTAGGAAATCTTTTAACATGGGGATGGTATTGGTTACCATGGGGGTATCAGATTTTAAGCCACCAATTCTTAAACAACCAGGTCTGAAAACTCCTGAAAATTTAACAACTGGCTCTCACAAAGCCAGCAAGATCTGGCTCCAGTGTACCACAGGACAACCAAAACACAATACAATATAAGTGCAACCTTAAGTCTAAACTTGGTAAAGAAATTCCTATTCCTCATGTTGCTAAAAACCTGATGTTGTCTCATGCACAAAGAGTGCTGAAAGAACCACAGAGATATCTAACATCCACAAAAGGAAAATCAGTGAATGACAGTTTGCAGAAGCCTTCACTTAAATTTGAACCAAATATTTCACGTTCTATTTTAGTTCTTCAGTTTTATTGACAGCCTTAAAGACAATATTTATATACTATTCTAATTGTTCAAATAAAAACAAGAAGCATTATGCATGGTAGAGAAGTTATATAACAGTTGAATTTGTAGTTAACAGCTAAAACTTATTAATGACATGCAAACTTAAGCTACCCATTTGAGATCTCATCAGGAAAGTTAATATAAAAGGTACAATAAGTACTTTTAATTTTTGTTGAAAAAAAATGGAGAGCTATACAAAAAGAAGGGCTTGTTCTCAGTCACTGCTTAATCCACAGTTCCTTTAATCCAATCCAGCACTTGTCATTTAATAGCCACCCAATTAACTTTTATTGAATTAATGAAGTCTAGTTAAAAAATAAAGGTCACATGGTTAAACTGACTTTACACTACTCCTATTTCTTCATCCAATTAGTGACAATGACAACATAAGAAGATAATGTCAGGCCCTAGCTCATTCATGATAAACAGCTTTTATATTTCGCAGTGTCACTCTGTTTCTAGCTTTTTTTGACCCAGCTGGTTGAATACAGAACACTTCTTATCTATTATTCATAACAGCTTTGAAAAAATATTTTCTGAGTGCATTAAAGTATTACCCTATTCGTTGGAAGTCAAGAGTGCACTACTTTGAAGTAGTTTTCACACTGATTAAGTAAAATGTGATAATGGCAAGAATGATGAAATGAAATTTAATAGAAATGATGAAATACATTAGAATTAAGAATTTTGAGGTACTAAAATTAATTGCTTGACTGTCCAAGTAACTACTGTTCTATTTTGCAGTGTTCCAAAGATAAATAAAACTTCTAAAATTTTAAATGGGTAGGTAATAAAGTTTTATTGTGAGATTGGATTGAAATAGCCATTTTTATAATTTCTGATATTTCTGTACATATACAAACATCTGTTCAATCTGTTGCTCTACTAGTAAAAAAAACTAAATAAATAGCATTGCAAAGCCTCCAGCTTAATAATGACATGCCAGAGGCCTCACATTTACAATAGGTTACATACATACCTTGGTCACAGAAAAATTCTGCTCTGGCCTTTTTAAAGAAGAACCCAGTTTTCAAAGGGGGATACCAACACAGCTGGCAATGGAAGTAATAATCTCAATAACCCAACACAAGTGTGAGCAACTTTTTTTGTTATACGAAGTCGGCAACAGATTAAAAGCTACCACCTGATCAAAATTTTTCTCCAGAAAGGTTTGAGGTCCAATTAGTATACAGAAATGGAGTAAAAGCATTGCTCCCACTCATACAACAAGAAAAAGACAGACAATCTACAAAGCTATACTTTGTTTTGAGCTAATAAGACAGGTGAGGTCACAACGGAAACGAATAGGCTAACATCAAGGAAAGGTAGGCACCTTCAAGGAAATGTGAGTGGTGGCTTGCTAGGGCAGGCCATCCTATAAGCCGGTAAGAAAATTTCAGCTAAAGCTTATAAACAAATTGTTAAAGACCAAGTGTGGGATAGCTTGAGTCTACAGAATTCCCAAAAGTCACAGACACCAAGGATTTTATACTCAATATTGGACTTTTCCATGGATGTCACCACAAGGTAAAAAGAACAAATTTGGGCAGAGTGAGAGACTGCAAAAGACCCCATTTATGGTGTAAGCTTAAACAAGAAAAACAGCTGATACTGCATGAAAGCACAAAGTTCCACCTGGGAACCTCTCTTCTACAGAAGGAAAAAAAAAAGTCTTGGGCTATGAGCACAGTGGTGGGGGAAGAGGGGTAAGCAAACACAGTTGCAGCTCTAGCAAAAATAAAGAAAAAAAAAACCCAAAACAAAAAAACTTCTTTCTACCCTTGGAAGGTGGCTTGGAGGCTCTCCAGACCCTGGCTATTAGAGGTATCCTACATCTGGCAGGGACATCTGACAAGATCATAGCGGAAGTCCCATCCCCAAGAACAGACTAAGAGATTGAACCAGAACAACAGCGAATGACCTTCTGTCCCCACCAAAAGGCTACTCTGCACCCCTAATAAGCTGCTGCTGTCTGTTCCCTGGTAAGGGCATGAGGAAAGACCTAATCTGATATAAAAACACCTAGGGAATGTCTGAATCTAATCACAGAACAGAAACATTGAGAAAAAAAAACTCTCTGTCGATCTAACTTGTACCTGATGTACAAGGTAACATTAAAGGAATTTTATCAGAGGAAACACTAAGGAGAACTACAGCTACAATGAAACTCACAGCTCAATTTCTATGCAAGCCAAAAGACAACTGAATGGCATCTTTCAAGTTCTGAAAGAAAACCTTCAACCCAAGAAATCTGTAACAAGTGAAAATATTTTTCAAAAAGGAAAGCTAAATAACTTTTGCAGACAAAAATAGAGAATTCAATACCATTTACTGCAACACATTTAAAGGAAATCCTGCAGGTAATAGAAATATGATACAAAACTTACCTGCATCTCAGGTCATCTGTAAAACGGGAAAACACAATACTGAAACAAAAAGCCCATCTGTGGCCATTAATATAAGGGGATTCACACATTTTTGTGTCCTACCTCTAGGAGCTGACCAGGTTCTCATAGTGAAGAGCAGAGAAAAATCCTCTGTGCTTCTCACAGGGGGAGAGAAACAGGAATCTTCTGAAATACACCAGAGCACCGTGTTCTTTAAAATGTCTGCCATCAGGTGCCATTTCACGAGAGCCTACCCTGCTGAGGTTAATCAGAACTTTATTGACCTGGGGGAAGAGAAAACTCAACTCTTGGCCCCTCTAGGTTTCCATGTAGAAGAAGGGATATACCTAATTCCAGCCCACTTTACCCATCCTGTCCCAATGAAGGGAGGCCAAAAACTGAGAAGCATGTGGGAAGTTCACAATTCAGTCACTAAAAGACTAAACCTACTTTTAAGACTATAAAACACTACAATTTCCTCCACCCACACCTTGCCACAAAAGGCCTCATTACATACAGTTCTTTTTACTCAGTGCATCATGTCCGCTGTTGAGAAAAAATTACAAGACATACCAAAAGTCAAACACGAAAGTTTGAGGAGAAATAGCAAGCATCAGAACCAGACTAAGATATGGCAGGGATGTGGGAATTATCAGACAGCAATTTAAGACAATGTGAATAAAAAAATAATAATAAAATAAAACAATGTGAATAAGTTGGCTCCAATGGATAAAGTACAATAAAGGAGAACAGATGGACAACGTAAGCAGAGAGATGGAAATTCTAACAAAGAACCAAAAAGAAATGCTAGAGATAAGCAAACCAAACCAAACAAAAATACTGGAAGAGAAATGAAGAATGCCTTTGATGGAATTATCGGTAGAGTGGATACAGCTGAGGAAAGATTTCCTGATCTTGAGGGTATTTTAATAGACACCACCAAAGTTGAAAACTATGTGGGGTAGGAATGTCTTTGAGGAAAAGCTTTCATTATGGATTAAATTTCCTTCAAAGAATAGGATTTTTAAAAGAATTTCTCTTCATTACGATATTAAATCTACTAAGTTGTACTTCTCTAAGAATCATCCCTTTCATCTACATTTTTAAATTCATTTAAACTTGCTTACACTATTCTTGTATTCTATTTGTAATGACTGTTGGTCAGTATAAATGTCTTCTTCGACTTTCCTGACACTGATATTTTGTATTTCTGCTACAATTTGATAAGTCTTGCAATGGGTTAAGTAGGTTTAATAGAGAACCAATTCTTGGCTTAATTTTCTCTATTGAATGTTTGTTTTTCAATTCATTAATTTCTTCTCAAGTATTTATATTTTATCGCTTTAAGTTTAATTTGCTACTGTTTCTTTTTATTTCTAAATAGATATTATTTTTTAGAGCAGCTTTAGGTCTACAGCAAAATTCAACGTAAAATACAGAGAGTGGCCCCCACACCCACATCCTCCAGCACTATCAACATCCAGAGTGGTACATGTGCTACACTTAAGCAACCTAATTAACACATCATCACCCAAATTCCATACTAATCCCTGGAAACCACTAATCTTTTTACCTTTACCATAGTTTGGCCTTTTCCAGAAGGTCGGATCGAATCATTCAGTATGTGGCTTTTTTAGCTTGCTTCTTTCACTTAATAATATATATTTAAAGTTCCTCCATGGTTTTGGTACAATTCGATAGCTCATTTCTTTTTAGTGCTGAATCATACTCTTGGATTATAGGTATTGACTAGATGTATCACAGTTTATTTTCCCATTCACTTACTGAAGATTATCATGGTTGCTTCCAAGTTTTGGCCATGATGAATAATGTTGCTATAAACATCCTTGTACAGGTTTTTGTGTGGACATAAGTTTTCACCTCTTTTGGGTAAATACCAGGGAGCACTACTGCTGGATCATATTGTAAGAGTATATTTAGTTTTGTAAGAAACTGCCAAACTATCTTTCAAATTTGGCTGTGCCATTTGCATTTCCACCACCAATTGAAGAGAGTTCCTTTTCCACATCTTTACCAGCATTTGGGGTTTTCAGTGTTCTGCTTTTGGCCATTCTAATAGGTGTGTAGTCATATCACAGTGTTGTTTTAATTTGCATTTCCCTGATGACATATGATGTTTAGCATTTTTTCATATGCTTATTTAGTATCTGTATATCTTTTTCAGTGAGATGTCTGTTAAAGTCTTTTGCCTAATTTTAATTGAGTTGGTCATTTTCTTACTGTTAAGTTTTTTTCTTATCGTTAAGTTTTAAGAGTTCTTTGTATATTTTGTATCACAGTCTTTCATGAGATATGTCTTTTGTAAATATCTTCTTTCTTCCAGTCAGTGATGAGTCTTTTCATTCTCTCAACAATATTTTTCACAGAGCAGAAATTTTTAATTTTAATGAAGTCCAGCTTATCAATTCTCCCTTCCTGGATCTTGCCTATAGTGTTTTATCTCAAAAGTCATCACCAAATCCAAAGTCATATAGGCTTTCTCCTATGTCATCTTCTAGTTTTATAGTTTTTCCTTTTCATTTACATCTGTAATTAATTTTGAGTTAATTTTTATGAAACGTGTAAGATCTATGTCTACATTATTTTTTTGCATGTGGATGTCCAATTATTTCAGAATCTTTTGTTGAAAAGATTTTCTTTTCCTTATTGTATAGCTTTTACTCCTTTGTCAAAGATCAGGTGACTATATTTATGGAGGTCTGTTTCTGGACTGTCTATTCTGTTTCATTAATCTATTCATGTATTCTTTTGTCAGTACTAGACTGCCTTGATTACTATAACATCATAGTATGTCTTGAAGTTAAATAGTAGTCCTCCAACTCTGTTCTTCTCTTTCAATGCTGAGTTGTCTATTCTGGGTCCTCTACTTCTCCATCTAAACTTTAAAATCAGTTTGTCAATATCCAAAAAGTAACTTGCTAGGATTTTTATTGGAATTGCAATAAATTATAGATTGAGTTGGGAAGATGGCACCTTAATATTGAGTCTTTCTATCCATGAACATGGAATACATCTTCATTAATTTCATTCTCTGATTTCAACACATTTTAAAAAAAAATAAATCAGATGAAATCAACCTAAATAAAGCAGAAGATGTGTGTAAGCACAGTGGAAAATCAGATTGAATAATACAATAGGGGCAAATTTTGGAGTACTCAAATATAGGCAAATGAGCTGGGAATTTGAACTTGTGATAGGCTTCCTCAGCTATTGACTTCTTATTTTCTAAAGTTAACTTAGTGTCAAGGGTTACATACTTGCAGTTTTCTAATACTTATAAATTTCCAAAAAAAAAAAAAAGCTACTTCATCAGGTACAAGTTATAAAGAACACATCTTTTTTTTTCTCTGAACTGGATGCATATTCTGCATTCAAGAGCTATTCTTTGAAACCTGGACAATTTTGTTTTCATTTCTTGTCTTTTAAGAGCTTAACATTCTCCACAAGTAGGTACATAACAAATATCTCCTAAAATTAAATATAAATCTGCAGAGAAGAGAACAGTTTATGAGTACGCTATTTGGTTTATCATGTTCCAGACCTCACAGAGCTATTGTCAGAACTAATAGCAACTGCACTTTCTTGATTTCTTTCTTATGTATTTGCCTTTGTTGAAACTTATGTAGGGTTGAGATTTAATAATGTATCCTAAGCCTTCTCTGTGTCAACATAAGTAGAAGATTGGATGAAATCCAATTGGCTTAATCACACCTGATACTAAAACACAGAACATCCCATGCTTAGAATGTCAAATTACAGGTCAAAGATGAAATCATTTGCTGGTTTGAAAATTAAGAAACATTTAAACTCTGAGCAATTTCTCAAAGATGTTCACAGCTGTCCTACTTAACATGGTGTCTCAGTCACAGAGCAGCAAGCTCTACATGGCAGGGATGAAAATAGAACATTATTAAAATGATATCTGCTTGATTCAATGGTGGAACAGGAAACAGTACCTCATCTTTTTTCACTTCACTTTACCATTAACATATCCATAAAAAATGTAATTGAGAAAAGAAGTCTAGAGCCCTCATCAGATGCTAGCAATCACAATGTAAAGAAATAATAATCATAAAATAGATTGGACTAAATTAAGAAATAAAGTCAATAGATGATGCACAACTAACCTCTGAAATCAAAATAAGCCTTCTGGGGCACCGGGGTGGCTTTGTCGGTTAAGCATCTGACTCTTGATTTTTGGCTCAGGTCATGATCTCAGGGTCTGAGTTCAAGCCCCACATTGGGCTCTACACATGGAGTGTTTAAGATTCTTTCTCCCTCAGCTTCTTCCCTATCCCCCCCCATTATGCATGCATGAACACACTAGCTCCCTCTCTCTCTCAATAAAAGTAAATAAAAATCAGCCTTATAGAAAAAGGTGTATTAGAACTCAGGTTGTACCTCACAAAAGAAGAACTGCTTCATCCTAGTCCCAAAATGGAAAACCCTTCACTATTAAAAAACAAAAACAAACCAAAACCAAACCAAAACAAAACAGACAAAAACTATCTAGCAGTAGAAATCTTCTTCTAGACCTCCATTTTTCTTCAACAGTTTGTGGTTTCAGAATTGAGGATATTGAGGTTATTCTCTTTCACACACACACACACACACACACACACGTGCGCGTGCATGCGTAAAGGAACTGAGGTGACTTGTAAAATAAAAAATGAATAAATGCTAAATATAAATTAAAATGTTATAAATAATGGAGGGAAGAGAGTATGCATATGGTATTCACAGAATCCTTTCCTATATTAAGTTAAGCCACAATTTTGACTCTGTTTACCTAGTCACCAAAACTAAAAGGGATTAAACATCCATTAACATGATTTGTGGAGAATTTGAAAATACACAACAGCTTCTCAGTGGAAGCAAATTTCTCCTGGCATTTCAATCTGGAAGGTTCTTTCTGTTTTTGTTTTTGGTTTTTGTGTGTAAAGTAAGGAGTTGTGTGGGTAACAAGAAATGATGTCATGGATATTGTCCTTGCCAGTAATCCCTTCAGTAAATTTAGTAGTGAATTTAAATGCCAGGTCACCAAAGTTGGAAGCCATGGTATTTCGCAGTAATGACAGTAATGTAATAGCCAAGACATTCAAAATCATTGCCTTTATTTCATCTTTAAAATTCCTTTTATATCAGAAAAAAAAAGTCTTTAAGAGTGAGCCAATTGCCAAGTGCCACTTAACTTGTGATTAAACCAGAATCAGAGGGTGAGCAGCCTGACACCAATAACCATTGTTTTTATATGGAACACTGCCTTTGCCTCACCAAAGATAATTCTGTAAAATGTAAAGAGAAAAGGGTCCATAGGGTTCTAGTATTGCAGTTCCAGTTTTCTGCATTTCTGGCTTCATCTACTAATAAAACTGAATATTTAAAATATTGCAATGGGTAAATTAAATGTCTTTCAAATGGTGGTCCATAAGCCTTTGGCCTCTCAGTTTGTTGACCTTGTATCTCCCCCATCATTCACTTCTACGAGCACACCCTTAATCTTGAGATCACAAGAAAACAAACCTCCCATCAATTCTTGATCATACACTTTAAAACAGCGTTCCAAACTTTTCTCACTTGCTCAAATACCTTCAAAATCCTTGTACTTGTCGATGCTATAAATATATTGAAACTATCACTTTCTAACTGTCCATCAATACTATCTGTTCTTATCTGACCTAAATTTCATTGTCTATCCTGATAATTACTTTATTGTATATGCCCACATTTTTCTTGTCTCTTTCTACTCTATTTTCTTCTCTACTTTCTGATTAACCCCAAATCTTCATGAAACCAACAGGTTAAATGCTCTCTTTTGTTTTGTGGCTTAAAACAAAGTAAAAATTATTTATCTTTCATATGACAATCAGTACAGTTCTTCATAATAGGGTACCTTTCTTTTGTGTGTCTTCCGTTGAGGAAGTTACTTACACAAGGATGCCAAAAAATTCCATGCTGTGATGCTACCACCTTCAACAGATGGTCTCCACAGTTGCCACAAGAGAAAGAAGGGAGAAAGGAAGGAACAAGAAAAAAAAAAGCTGGTATGCAAAAACTACCTCATATTTCTATGCTTCCGCACACACATGCGCACACACAAACTTGTAATCTCCATTTAAATGGCACCTATTCAGAGCACTCTTCCTGGCTATTATATCAAAGATAATGAACTTATCCATCTGTCTCCATTTTCCTTACTCACTTCATCCAGAAAAGGGTCCTTAAAAATAGCAGGCAAGGCATGAGGAGAAAAAAAAATACCATTACATGGAAAGCAAGAGAAGAAAGTTCTTTAAGAAAGAAAAAAGAAAATTAACTATGTAAAGTATATTAAAAAGATTGAGGAACACTCAACCCTCCCATGGTCCATTCTGTACTGCAAAACCTAAAAGGCCTTTTCTCACATTCCTTTGTGGCTAAGTTATTGGATACCATCTAGTGTTTGCCACTGAGATATATGCAAGGTCTGAAAGACAAGAACAGAAATAGGAATCATCTTCTACAGTTACTAAACAGATTCTAAAAGACATGCGCCTTTGTAAGCTTCATGTTCTGATACCTAGTTACCAGTGTCATGGACAAAAAGTAATTATGCAGGTAGCAACTTGATAACAGTTTTTAACATCCAGGTGCAACTAAAATAATTTGTTCTTTATATCAAGGCTTTAGTGATTTTTTTTTAACTTTCCTTAACTAAACACTTCTGATGATATGTAACCACCAAATTACCTAAACTAAACCCCTCTCTGTTTAAAATACCTAGAACTTTGCCTGCGAGAGTATTAGGTAACTGGAGAAGTTGCAGGAAAATGACTCAGAATCGGTTTATCTGACTTTGTTGTTTTGAAAGTTGGAAAATGGCGTGCTATTAGTCCACAGGTGTGTGCCAAAATAGTTACATAAATTATTATCCTGTAATTCCCTGGAACAAAATGCTCATTGAAAGCAACCTCTGGAAGACCAGCTGGCTGCTGGGACATACTGTTATGATGAGACTGAGTAATACAAAATGTGGAGTAGGCTGGCTATTCTGATAGCACTGGAGATTTTATTAAAAAAAAAAAAGTAAGTTCAAGGTTTTAAATTCTTAGCTTAAGTAATAATAAAGAAAGAAAACTCCCATGTTTATCCTAAAAGAATCTCATATCTCTTGCACATGCAGGGTTGGGCTGCTGAAACTGAAAAGCAGAGCAGAAACTTCTACAGGTTGCTTAAATTATAACATAAATGGATTTATCAGCCCTGCCAGATCTCATAAAATTTAAGGGATTGACTAGGACTCTCAAAAGTGGAATGGGGCATTTGGAAGAATTATGATGAATATAAGGACTTTAACCCACAAATCACAAAAAGTCTTTGTAAGATCAGGAAAAGTGCCTCTTCTCCTGTCTGATGACAGAAGCTCTGCCTTGCGTGATGATTTGCAATGACCTCACTTAAGGCAGTTACCTCAAAATTAGATAGCAATCGTCATCTTGCGCTGCTGTCATCCAACATTCTCTCCAGGATTGTACATGGATTAAGATTCCAGCATGCGCAAAGTAACAAGTATAAACTCTGAGCCGGGAAAACATAGTTAATGCCCTAAGAATTATATGATATTGCTGATTTACACAGGCAGAGACCTGGATTTTATATGAAGTGATAGATTCAATGGCTTTCATTAATTGAGACAATATGAATATTAAAAATAAGTAAAACCCTTCTCCAAATATTGGCTCATAAACAATTCATCTGAGGCTTTTATCATACCAAACCTATATCCTTAATAGTTAAGACTTTCCAAATATAGGCTAACCTCTTTTAGGGAAGGTTCTCAGGGAAAGTCATATATATTATCTAAAACAGTCATTTTGAATAAAATATCATGATTATCACAAAATAAAGGAGCCCTTGTTTCTGACATTGTTGGTATCAATAGCGAATCACTTAAAGACTAACAATAAAATAAACAATTAACAAATCATCAAAGTGGATAACTATACACGCTTATTCAAAATTAAAATAACTCAATACACATGTGGTATGCAATTTTTCACCAAATTTGGAGGGATACAATTCATTTTGGCAATGCTATGTGATACTGGTACTGGTAGTAGGGGAAATGTAAAAAGGTATATGTGGCATTTACATATACTTTTGGGTGGTTTGCAAAATCCCTCTATCCCATAACTGGAATCCTGATGATAATACACATCTTGGGGTAAGAAATCCTGTTAAAACAGTCTCAATTAATTCCTTGGAGTAAGAAGTCAGGTTATCAGAGACCAGAGTATCTATTCATACTAATTAATTTTATAAGCCCTCTCCAATAGAATTTCTATTACTGCATTTTACATATATATTTTTTATTTTACATATGTATTGATATAAATATATAGATAGACTTAGGATACATGTATACACACACACACACACACACACAGTGATATTTACTGTAAGTTTAGAGATATCATTAACTACATTGTGCCATTTTGGAGGTCATGAGGGAATTTCCTATTAGATTTCCATATCAAGCAAAGCTGTGCAATTAGAGATTAACCTGATTTTTAATGGTTTTATTTCAATGAACAAAAATCTTATATGTTTTCTTTTGCTGTGACAATTAAACATAGTCATTCTGAGATCCATCTGTAGCAAGTGCACAAAATGGTCTGTATTTACACGTTTTTATAATATTCCACCTCTGTTTTACTCTAATATAAAATTTTGTTTTATCCTTTATTACATACATTTTGCAAGAAACTTTAAATACTTGGTAAAACAAGAAAAGGAATAAAACTTTTAAATAAATCTAATAATTATTTATTGTGTTTTGAGTCACAGAAAAATGCTTTAAAAAATCTTTACCCTGGATATATTTTTAGATGAACATTCCAGAGTGCAAGATTATAAATGGAGTGTTTGTCATTGCATATTTCTTTGAAGTACAAATTAAGGATCATAAGCATTTTATTAGCAGTTTTTCATAATATTCAATCTAAAGGAGCAAATTAAATTGAATTGATATTTTTCACTGCATTATATAAATGATAAGAGACTAGGTCTCCCATTTGATGTTTGGCCAAAATAGTATAGCATAGCTAAATCTGTCCTGTACCTTGACCTCTGTCACTGGCTAAAAATAAAACACGTTTATAGATGTCATAAATGCTTCCAGTACCATTATTTTTAAAAAATTAGCTACAGCCCCTTCTGACACTCACCCTCACCTCACTCATGCAGCTTATTTCTGACTGTGACTACAAATTTTGAGAACAGCACTACAAGGCTCTCAGTTTTTTTAGTTTTCCTTATTTTGTTACTTCTATCTTAGGAAATATGTTGGTTCTAAGTTTCATATTTTCAGTAAGATCCTGAACTCGTATGTGGTGGTAGCTAAAATTTTAATTTGGAATTATGTCTAAATACCAACACAGCCTAAATTCTTCAATTTGTAATGATAGCTAGGTAAGTCATGTCTTCTCCCACTTAAGATGACTCTAGATTTTTTCTTTTATTGTTTTCATCCTTTCACCTATATATCCACATATCCATGCATTTATTCATACATTCATTCTTTTATTCAATAGAATAAAATACACCGTTTGAAAGATCTTGAGAGATTCTTGATCGCCTAGTAAAGGAGACTGACAGTCCAATAATCGGGTGTTGGCACTGTTGCATGGTAAGCACTATTATGATCATCAGTCATCTTTGAACTTAGGTTAATATTAATTCTAAAAGTATAATTTCATCTTGGAGTAAAGCCAATGCTCCATATATTTTGGTGGATAATATTCACTTGTTCTAAAGAGACAGCTTCATGCAGCCCATTTCCATCATTGACTGTATTCATTGTCAAGCTCCATCAGTGTTGGTTCACTGAAGATTCTATACATCAGTTCATAACTCGTCTTAAATATTATAGAGTCAGAAATGTTGCCTTTTTAGGTAATTCAATCTTAGCTTTTTTTTTAAACTGCATTTAAAAAAACCCTCTTCTTGTGTATACCATTCCTATGTAGAATAGAATTTTTTCATGTTTGCCAAACACAGAGTTTCAACACAATGCATATATTTCTCCTCCATTGTTTTCAGTCATAAATAAGATTTGCCTTCATGAAAATAAAAACAACCTTTATTTTAAAAAATCAATTCTAATCTATTAATATTTTAAGATATTAAAATAATTATTATTTTATGCTATATTTATATTTATATAATACATAAATATCTATTAATATAAATATAATATATAAGTATATAAATATATATTAATATATGAATTAATATAAATACAAAAAATGTATTAATATAATTATTATTTGTATTAGCTCATGGAATGCTTTAGAAATATATTTTGTTCTTTATAATCTATGCTTATCAAGCTTAGTTTACTTGCAAATATTACTCATTTCCTAATTAGAACTGTAAATACCATGATCAATATCAAACCCAGGAGAAAATAAACTAGATGGCAATATTTTACTTTTTTAAAAACAAAAAAAAATCTCCTGTTTTTGGGGTGCCTGAGTGGCTCAGGAGGTCTGCTGTAGGGCCAGGTCATGATCCCAAAGTCCTGGGATCCAGCCCCACATTTGGCTCCCTGCTCAGTGGAGAGCCTGCTTCTCTCTCTGCCTGCCACCCCCCCTGCTCATGTGTGCACTCTCTCTCTCTGCCAAATAAATAAATAAAATCTTTAAAAAAATCCTCCTGTGTTTAATCACAATCTGTTAGCAATCTGTGGCTACAATCAACCCCCAATACATTTGGTGGCCAATACTATGTCCACCCTCTTTCTCAGGTTACGTATCTCATCTAAAGGAACTCTGCATTATAACATGTGATAGTGGTTACTCATCAGAAATCATGACACCTGGAATCACCACAATGATAGAAGATTTAAATAGATCAATCTTAGTTTAGTATTTTGGAATATTTTAATATTTTTGCAAAGCCAGTAACACTCATCGGAGGCGTAAAAGCCACTCGTGTATAAGCACCAAAAATCTTTGGATGAGGCTTTTATAGATCACAGAAATTCCTCCTTCTATTTCCAAAGCCCTCCCCAATTTTAGCCTATCCTGCCTAACCACATAAATTGCATGAAGAAAGAATAGTATAGTGTAGAGCGTTTTTGCTTGTTTCCTTTTTTGAAATTCATGCACAGAATTGAGTTAATCATTCCCACCCTATAATTGATTTGGATAATGATCATCTGCTTTTCTTTTATTAAATAAATGTTTGTCCTCTTCCAAGCCCTTATTCTCACAAAAGACCTTTTTAATGTATGTAATATAGGTCCTCCCATCTATCTTTCAAATATTTTGGGGGATAGTGTTATATCCTTGTAACCACATTGTAGTATGGCAGGTGAGTATTTATTTAAATTGTGTTGTGCTCCTAATACTATTCTATTTTTTCCCCTATTTTAATGGATAAAAGTCATTGCACACACTCTAATTCTTGCTATCACTCCAGTGTGGATATGAACATCCCACCACATGTTCTCTTATGATGTACACATTTTTGAAAGAATATGCCCAGATACGAGAATGCTGGATCACAGGAAACTTAATTTCATGAGATACTGCCAAATTGCATTCCAGTATTTATACCTCCAACAGCCACGCACTTAGGCTCCCATTTTGCCATATCCTCACTAGGCTTAGATATTATGTGACTTTCTAATTTGTTCCATTGTGGAGAAAGCAAAGTGTTCTTTACTTTGTTATTTCCTTGATGAATAATGAGAAAATAAACAATCTCTTCAAATGCTTACAGGTCTTTCTGATTTCCACCTCTCTGAATTACTATTCATTTTCTAAGTTCTCTCTTCTCTCTACTAATGTATCGTTAAAAGAGTTCCTTAAATATTCTGGATATTTCATACTTTATTCTGATATTGCAAATACCTTCTTCCTATTACCCTTTTATATACTTTTCTATGGTTGCTTTGGTTAAACAGATTTTTTTTTAAATTTCAGTGCAAACTTTCCATTTTTTAGTAGGATCAGATTACAATCAACAAGTCTGAGAGGATTCAGCGCTAAGCCTTATTTCAGAAGCATAAATGGTCCTTGCTTTAAAAATCGTCCGTGGCACATCCTTGCATCTCCTCTTATGTTCAGCATCAATAGACCAGATGAATTTCAAAATATGCAACTTCTGGTCATCAACTTGTAGAAAGTGAATATTAATCTAGTTAAACAAATGAATCATCTCACAACATTATGAACAGAAAATTGGTATAGATGGCCATAAGCAGGCTTGATGCAGAGCGATGGGGCTCAAATGTGATATAGTAGGTTGAAAAATAAAGAAGAAATTTTACTCTGCTTTAAAACCTGTTTTTGAAGCAGAGAGTTTCACAGTACCTCCTTAAATTTCAATAAATCTTTGTGTGTGTGTGTGTGTGTGTGTGTGTGTGTGTGTGTGTGTTGCTGTTGTTTTCACTTTTTTTTTTAACCTATGAAAGTTATGATGAATACCATTTTGCACTCTGGGTAAAATTAAGGAGATGTTTTCTTTATAGTCTGTCCAATGAAAACTTAATATTTTTTAGTTTTCAAAACTTGAAGCACTTATTTTAGGTGAAAATATTTTTGAACTAGAATAGATTTTTGTCTTCAGAATATAACAAGTGATTCATTTTTTTTAAAGGGTTTTAGGCCTGTTGTTATGAACCCCACATATTTTACTTGGCTGCCACACTATGTTGCCTGAAGAGGTTACTGAGGGATTCCTTGAACCTACAATAAATAATTACAAACCCCTGCTTTTTAAACTAATATACCAAATAATCTAATTTTTCTGCCTCTTTTCCCACTGTCACTGGGAGCAATCATTTCTTTCTGTCTTCATTTTCTCATCTGTAAAATAAAGATGCTATTAATAGCTACTTCATAATGGGTCTGTGATGAATATATCCATTTATATAAACATTTATAGGGTTTAGCCCGTAGTAACAATTATGTATGCATCAGCTATAAGCTATATTTTTATTATTAATGATATTCTAATTCTTGTTGTATTTAACTTCTATATAACAATATCCCCTTTTTGAAAAATTTAATTAAATTTTATTTTAAATACAATATTTTATTAGTTTCAGGTGTGCACCATAGTGATTTGACATTTATATACATTATGATATGCTCACCATGATTAAGTGTAGTTACTGTTACCATACAATATTATAACAATCTGATTATTCTCTCTGCTGTACTTTTCACCCCCATGATTTATTTATTTTATAAATGGAAGCTTGTACCACTTAATCCCCTTCACCTATACCCCCACCCTCTATCAACCACCATTTGTTCTCTGTATTTATTTTATCTGTTTCTGTTTTGTGTTGCTTTTTAGATTCTATGTGTAAGTGATATCATATGGTATTTGTCTTTCTCTGTGTGATTTATTTCACTTAGCATAATACCCTCCATCCATGTTGTCATGAATGGCAAGGTTTCATTCTTTTTTATGGCTGAGTAATAATCCATTGTGTGTATATACCATGTCTTCTTTATTCATTCACTTAGGTTGTTTCCACATCTTGGCTATTGTAAATATTGCTGCAATAAACATAAAAGTGCATACATCATTTTGAATTATTGTCTTTCATTTTCTTTGGGTAAATACCTAGAAATGGAATTACTGGATCATAGGGCATTCTATTTTTTTTAATTGAAATGTAGTTGACACACAATGTTACATTAGTTTCAGGTGTACAACACAGTGATCTGATAAGTCTATACATTATGCTGTGCTGACCACAAGTGTAGCTACCATCTGTCACCATACAGCACTATTACAATATCATTGACTGTATTCCCTATTCTGTACCCTTTATGTCCATGACTCATTCATCCCATAACTAGAAGCCTGTATCTCCCACCCTCCTTCACCCATTTTGCTCATTCCCCCCACTCCCTGCCCTCTGGCAAGCATGTTTTTTTCTCCGTACTTATGAGTCTGTTTCTGCTTGGTATTTCTATTTTTAATTTTTTGAGGAAACTCCATGTTGTTTTCCATAATGGCCATACCAATTTAATTTCCCACCAACAATGCATAAGATTTCCTTCTTTTTTCTCCACATCATTGTCAACACTTGTTATTTTTTTGTCTTTTTGATACTAGCCCCTCTGACTGATGTGAAGTGATATGTCACTGTGGTTTTAATTGCATTTCCCTGGTGATTAGTTGTCCATCTGTGTGTCTTCTTTGGAAAAAACATCGATCAGTTCCTCCACCCATTTTTTAATAGCGTTATTTGGGTTTTTTGTTTGTTTGTTTGTTTGTTTGTTTTTTGGTGTCACTGTATGAGTTCTTTATATATTTTGGATATTAACCCCTCGTATGTTATATCATTTGCAAATATCTTCTCCCATTCAGTAGGTTGCCTTTTCATTTTGTTACTAGTTTCCTTTGTTGTGCAAAGCCTTTTTTAATTTGATGCAGTTCCAGTTGTTTATTTAGCAATATCCCCTTTAATAAAATTTTCTGTGGATAGTAAAATAGCAATATTGTTAGCATTGCATGTAAAATTTTACCAAACTACCTCTAAATGATTATACAGACTCTAACACTGTGATATCAGGCAGAATATATACACATAATGTGTGTATATGTACGTGTATATGTGTATGCCTTAGTCTCATTAAGAGATGACTATTATTATTATCTTTGTTTTACAGATAAGGAAACTAAGGCAGAAAGAAGTAGCTGTTCATAGTCTGACAATGGAAAGAAATGTAGAAAACCCATAGTTATCAGGTATATGAACTTGAAAAGTAATGGTTTGCTGTCATTTACACCCACTCACCCACCCACACCAACACCCAAAAAAATACCAAAGAATTTCAGCCCCAATAGCTTTCATCTCACTTATCCAATCTATTCCACCACCCAAATATTTGATTACCCACTTATGACATAATAAATTCTAAACATTCCCTGTCTTATCTATTACAGGTAATGGTTATAAAATATAATGTTCTGAAATCATTAAGTTCTCCTGTTGCCATTACATAGCTATTATAGCAATGCCCTTTTGGAAAGAGAATCTATCAAAAGCATGGAATTTAGGGAGCTATACAATGTAGTCTTCATATAGTACCATCAAACTGTATAATAAAACCATAAAATCTGCAATGAACCAGTATTTAATAAAGTTTTCATTCTGATCTTATTAGCAAACTTGTTTGAGTCCTGAGTACCCAGAGTGATAGAAGGACATTCTGAGGGCACTTAATAAAAGAGAATTTGGAAGTCACAGTCCATACATTTGTCCACCTTGCATTGAATGGCATATTTCTAGGAAGAGATTTTTTTTTTAAGAAATCCTACATAAAACTAATCGGTGACACCAGCTGACAAGAAAGTAAATCCTATGCTTAAGTATTTTCTTTATTCTTAGATCAATTCATTGTGCCCAGATATCACTGCCTATATGCTCAATAAGATTTAGTACTTTTATAAAATGTCTGAAAGGAAAACTATAGTTGGTCTGAGAAAAGAGAGTTCTGAAAAATGTGTTTGGTTGTTATCTCCTTTTAAGGATGAAACAACAAGCCTATGAGATATTACCATGTCAGTTTTCCAGGCAGCTGTTGCCCTAACAATATTAGGGTACTGGACAAGGTTCTAATCTCAGTTCAGCTATGCTTTGGTATCTGCACTGAAATAGAACATTCAAGTGTTATTAGCTTCTGTTTCCACTAATGATATAGTCAACTTTACTGTCCCTATTGTACCTTGGAGACGGGGTGATTCTAAGGTATGCAGGTCTACATTAAAGTGTATATGTTAAATCATGTAGAAGTGGCCGATGAAAGAATCTCTCATCCACACCCTGCACACAATGTAACCAACACAAAACATTCCATGAATGATTTCCCCATACCTTCACCAAAAGACAGGAGAAAAACAACTCAAATTCTATTCCAGTTCCACATAAGGGAATAGAAGAAAATTGTAAGACAATGAATGTAAAAGAAATTAGAGAACCCAAAGCTCAAAATAATATAGCATAACGATTCCCAGACTTCCAATACAGAGCTTATTAAAGAAGATAACTTGTCATGAGAGATTTTAATGTAGTAAGACTTACTGGTAATTCTGGCGTAGGTAGTCTAAGGACCACATTATCCAAAACAGACATCTATTAGAATGGTCATTATGCCTAGGGCATTATGCTCATACCTTAAAATGTATGAAGTCAAGTATATACTTTTCTTTTGGTTTATGCTTAAAATAAGGCAATACTTATTGGTTTGAACATGACTTTGGGAAATTTTGGAAAGAGAAGAGGATGAACCTTTTGTAGCCATACCATTCTAAAAAGTGCTGGCCCTGTGTAATTCTGAACAAAGCCACCCTAGCTTCACGTAGTAGATGCCTCTGCTTCCCCCAAATCTGTCCTTTAGCCAGCCTCTGACTTCAGCTGCAGTTCAGGTTCATCTGTAGCTTTCTGATGCATTGTTCCACCTGTAGAGGATGCTTAGAGGATCTTTCCACTCTGTATCAGGCATCTTCTCTGAGGCTATGGGAACTCCCTCAATCCATGTGTTGATTCTATCCAGAAGTGTGGGTTAAAGCTCCCAGGACCAGCCTTACCCCATGTTCCTGGTACCTCTTCTTTCAGTTGCTGTGTTGTGGGAAGCGTTCTCTGTAATTCTTAGGAGGCCTGGGGGAATCAGTCCCCAATAACCACTATGGCAACCTCAAAAACACACCTGAATATTGAGAATATTGTCCTATTTTCCCTCTGTGTCTCATTCTCTCCACTCTTTAATTCCTACTTCCTAGGGCAGCCAAGGTCTTGTCTCATACTTTGCTTTCAGGAGAACACAAACCAAAATATTTCCCTAAGCCTTTGTTCTGCCTTCTGCCTCAGGTTATCCATGCAGTAGCAGAGGATAAGCAGTTGACAGCAATCCATGTCCTTATACTATTATCCTTTCTAGGTCCAAAGTGATTATCTATAATCTACTTGAAACAGTTTTCTGGTTACAAGTTATTTTTAAATAAAATTTAACATCTACCATATGTCACATATGTTGCTCAATGTTTTACATGTGTTATTATGTTCAGTTGTCATAACATCCTGTTAAGTTATATTAGTCTCATTTTATAGATGCCAAAACTGTGCTTCAAGGAGTTGAAGTAACTTGTCTGATGTCACTAAAGTCATAAGTAGCTTAGTCAGTATTCAAGTCCAAATCTGTACAGCTCCGAAGCCAATATTCTGTCCACTTCTTAGGAGAAAAAATATCATTCCAAATCAGTGAAATGGCATATCCTACCCACTAGATTTATCTAGGTACCAAAGTGTTTTTTTTTATAACTGTCAAATGTCTCTTAAATAGCTGTTCTGCCTTTGCCTGGAGATAGGGTGTTGATTTATCTCAGCATATGTGTGCTCAGATATGGCAGAGCTGCCAACAAATAGAGTTAATCCTCATAAAAGAGACAGGAAAGACTTCATGGTAGACATGCTATAAGATGATTCAGATGGTTTCAGTGTAAGTTTCTCATTTGTGTGATGTTTCGCACTTATTTCAGATACCTTCCACTGTATCAGGTCCCAAGCAGAAGTAATTCTAATTAAACAAGATTCTAATCAACTAATTACTTAAATGCTACACAAATCACAAAAATTATCATTGTGTTTTACTAACAGTAACCATTTCCTTTCATTCCATTATACCTAGGTAGTGAGAGAAAAAAATGACGTTATCATATTGTCCCTTATCCTTTTACTGTCATACTTTTCCAGAAATATTTGAGTCACCGAATGTGATGCTAATCTCATTTTTGAGATGATGGACCTGGAATCCAGGCAAGTTACATTATTTTTTTAAAAGGCTTTGTGTGTTTGAGAGAGTGCGCATGAGCACGGGGGAGGGGCCGAGGGAGAGGAAGAAGCAGACTCCCAGCTGAGCAGGGAGCCTGATGCAAGGGTGGATCCCAGGACCTTGGATCCTGACCTGAGCCAAAAGCAGGTATTTAACCAACTGAGCTACTCAAGCACCCCTAAGCTGCATGATTTTTCAAAGGCACAAGGCTGGAGTTTGGCAAACTGAAACAGAACCGGATTCCCAGGTCTGTGAGATCACACATTGACTAAAATAGCCACATAGCTGCCTGTAAATACTATAAACAGTATAAAGCCTGCAACCTTACCTGTGCACACTCCTGCATACCAATTACCTAGCATAGAACTTGGCGGGGGGGGGAAGAGTCAATAAATCAGTCTTTAATAACTGGATGAAGGTCCAAATAGGAATGGAAGCACTGCACTCAAAATACCAGTGATGTCCAAATGCTCTGGGAGAAGGGGGCAGGGGGGATAACATCTACATATGCCTTTAAATTTCCCAGTCTGGAAGAGCAATATGTGGTTTTTTTCATACCTAGATATTTCAAAGATGCAAGGCAATACTTTATAAGAAACATTGAGCAGTGGTTCTCAAAATGGGGCCCCAAAAAGCAGCATTAGCATTAACTGACAATTTGTTAGAAATATACATTCTCATGTCCCAACAATGTCTACTGAATCAGAAGCTCTGGGAGTGGAGGACCTAACAAACTCTGTTTTAACAAGCCTTCCAGGTGATTTTTATGCATGCCAAATGTGAAACCCCTTGCCATAAATCACTTACAAAATCACTGCAAAGCACTGCTTGGAGTGTGAAGCCACCAAAAATAAAACATAGTTATGGGTTGAGAATCAAATTAGCACTGCAAATTTAAAAAGGTTTATAAAGTGTGTATGCAAATTCTCTTAGTACTAAAAGACTACCTGTGGTAAAATTTTCAGGATACTTGAAATCCAAGGAGTAACTTCAAGTTATGTAACATCAAATAATTCAAACAAGCAAATAAGCAGAACCCAAGCCAGCAGTCGGAGCACAGTCTCCTGCCCCCTAGCCCTAACTAGCTTCAGTAGCCTCCACTCCCAAGGCTCCTGATTACACATCCTAGAATCTAACCCAGTCTGTGGCCAAGTTTGAAATGCATCTAATTTGGCGAAGATGTGGAAGAACCAGTATTGATTTGCATAGGAAGAATGACATTCCATGTTTACTTTTCTTTCCTTCTTTCAGTGTATTACTTTGGTTCAAGTGACTCTTTACATGACTCTACAACCTGCTAATCTCAATGATAAAGAAAGCATAAATGCAACTATCTTTATGCGCAATACTCTGTGGTTACAATTTAATAATAGTATTTTGTTTTCATTGTGTGCATTTGTATGGATACCTATTATTTAAGGATAGAAGCTTGCTTTTCATTTACACTTACACCATAAATGCATTCATTTGAAAGAAAAAAAAGAAAAAAATTACTATTTTAATAATTGCTTATATCAAATGATTAGATTTGAGAAGCATTTTCCTAATTAAACTGAAATAATAACTGTATTGTCTCATTTCATATTTATTATGAACTGGATCGTATCTTTCCAAATTTATATGTTGAAACCCTAACCCCCAATGTGACTATATTTGGAGACAGGGCCTTTAAGGAGGTACCTAAAGTTAAACGAGGTTATCAGGGTAAGACCCTAGAATTGATGACCTTGTAAGAAAAGGAAAGATAATAGGAGTGTACACGTACAGGGGAAATGCCATGTGAGGACACAGGTAGAAGGTAGCCATCTGCAAGCCAAGAAGAGATGCCTCAGAAGAAACCAGCTAACACCTTGATCTTGGAATTCCCAGTTTCCAGAACTGGGAAAAATGAATTTCTGTTATTTAAGCTACACAGTCTGTGGCATTTTGTTATGGCAGTCAAAACAGAGGGATACAATACTTTTATTTATTAATTCACTAAACTAAGATTTACTGGATTCATCTATGTCATAAATCACACTCTACTAGGTGCTTTTGACACTGATGTGAATTTGACAGAGTCCCTGCTCCCATGAGATTCCCAAATTCCTAGGGGAAAAGGGGCAAAGAAATTGCTAATAAGTGTTCAGTGCCTAAAGTGTAACACTTCAACAATGCAAAGGATAATTTGGAATGATGGTACAGCGGCCCCTCACCCTGACTGGAGTATAGGGAAAGGCTTCATGAATGACTGTGGCCTGAGTGGAGACTCAAAGGATGAGTAAATGTCTGAGAATTGTTACGGGTGAGAGGACAGGTAGAAAAGGATTCCAGGCAGAGCAGAGAGAATAAATACAGCCACTCTGTCAAGAAACAGCACTGTGCATGTACCTTGTGCACATAAAATACCAGAAGGGATTGCTAAGCACGAAGATAAACACCTTGTTTGCCATGTTAGAGATCTTTAATTTAATCCTGGGGGTCATAAGGCTTCAAGAGTTCAACCTCAACACTATTGACATTTGGGGCTGGATAATTCTTTGTTATGGGAGGCAAAGAATTAGAATGCTTATTAGCAGCATCCCTGGCTTCTACCCATGAAATGCTAGTGTCACTGTGACAACTAAAAAGGTCTCCAGATATTGCCAAATATCCATTGCAGGGATGGGGGCACGAAAGAGGGAGGACAAAAATAGACTTACTGAAAATCACTTCCCTAGATGGTTCACAATGATGTGACCTGGAAATAACATGGGTGTGTTGCAACTGTTAACCTACATTGAGAATCAGTACAGCATAATGGTTTAAAAACAAGGACTCTCAAAACCACAGTGCCTGGGTTCAAACCCAGATGTGCTACCGACCTGTTGTGCAAAGTTATAGCAAGTTACTTAACTTTCATGTCTGGGTGTTTTCAGCTGTGAAATGAGATAGTAAGATTACAGAGTTGTTGTGAGGCTAAATGAGTCAAAATATGTAAAAGGTTTAGAATGGTACTTGTATATGTAAATATTTCTTAAATGAATAAAAGGATTTGTGAGGAGAATGGAAATAAAGAGAACAGACCAAAGATAGAGGATAGGCATTAAGTTTGGTTGAAACTTCAAGCCTTCTTCAATGCCCACAGCAGAATACAGTCTTGCCCACTTTTGAATTCATGTAGAATTCTAAATATGGAGGGTCATTTAAGTGTCCGACTCTTGATTTCAGCTCAGATCATGATCTCAGGGTTGTGGAATCAAGCCCCATCTCGAACCCCACTTTGGGCTCCATGCTCAGTGGGTTGTCTTCTCAAGATTCTCTTTTCCCCTCTACCCCCTCTCCCCCGACCCCCACCCTTTCTCTCTCTCTCTCAAATAAATAAATTTAAGAAAAATTCTAAGTATTGTAGTATTACAATTTATCTTGTCCCATAGATTATTATACAATTGTCACATCATCTGTGTATCATCTACAGTTCTTAATAGTATATGCTCAATAAATACACTTAAATTAAGGAATAGAGAAAAAGAACATGCCAAATATCAGCTTTCTCTGCTAAAGGTTGACATCAATTTTACAAGAAGTATGAACACCCCTCATCATTTTAAGATCCAAGTTTATAGCAACAGGGATGCAATTGAGCCCTAGATTCTAAACTGATAAAATGGTTCTTTTCCTTACTCCTGCAGTAGGCAGAATTCTATGATACCCTTAATGATCCTTACCTTATAAAACCTCCTTTCCTTTTAGTGTGGATGAATTCTGTAAATATGATGATATATCACTCCCATCATTATCGTACATGACAAAAGAGCTTTTCTAGGTGGGATTAATCTCATCACATGCATTTAATCACTTCAAAGCAGAGTTTTCCCAGCTCTTGGCAGAAGGGAAAATGAGAGGAATGTGCATTGGTTGGCTTTGAAGATGGAGGGGACCACATGGAAGAACCTGAGAGCAACTTCTAGTTGCTGAGAATGACCTCCTGCCAAGAGCTAGTCAGGAGATGAGACTTCAGTCTCACCTGAATTATGCCAACAGCTTGAATAAGTTGGAAGTGAATTCTTCCCCAGTCCTCCATAAAAGAGACCAGACGAGCTAAAACCTTGATTTTGACCTAATGAGACTGAGAGTAGAGAAACTGTCAAGATTACCCAACTGTCTGACCTCCAGAACTGTGAGACACCACATAGGACATATTTAAAGTTGCTAAATTTGTGTTAATTTGATACGCAGTAATAGAAAACTAATAAAACTTTTTTAAGAACTGATGTTCATTTTAACTGAGATTCTTTAAGAAATGTTACCTGAAATATACATTCACTTGTTTACACATCCATTCTATAATGCATGCGTATAATGTAATATCCACCAGAGTGACTTCAAACATAATTGCAAGAACCACAAGCAACAGTATGGATGAATCTCATAAACATAACATTAAAAGGAAAAAAGAAAAGCCAGACACAAAAGAACACTTATCATACAATCGTATTTATATAACATTGAGAAATAAGTGAAACTAAATTGTGGTGTTTATTTTAATGCATACATAAGTGCCAAATGTATAAATAAGACTCAATGAACTGATTGTCATGAAATTCAGGATAGTGATTACCTTTGGGGGAGAGGAGGAAATAGTGATATGAAGGGACCTGGAAATGGGGAGAAGGGGTTACATTTGTGGTACTGACAATATGCTATGTCATGGCTAGGGTTGTGATTAACATGTGTGTTTATCTTATAATTATCCACTAATAAGTGTTTTATGTATGTTTTTGTATATTTTATAAATCCAATAAAAAACTTCAGGGTGTTGTGCTGATTCATTTTATCTTAATGCATACAGTTGGAGGTTCCTGAAAGCATTGAAAAGGAAAATGTATGAGAAGCACCAGGCAACAATTGCTACAAGCTGGGAGCCCTGTTATTCCTTTAGTTAGGGGAATATCTTTTCTAACACATGGAACAAATGTACTCAAGGACTCCCCTTACCTAAAATCCCTGTATTTCCTTACTTACTCCAGGATCATGAAATGAACTATTTTCTACTTTTTATTTATTTTACTATATGTTTTTTAGGAAGCAGTTACCATCTTTTGAACATGAACGTAAATTATCTCTAAGGGAGCCCATGATGGCTCTGATTCACCATCTCTGCTATTTTCTTGAATCATTTCATCAGCTTCTGTTCTTTTGCTTCTATCCAGAAGGCAGCTGAGATTTTTGCTAGGGATGCTGGTGCTAATGCCTCCTGCACTATTACTTCACTGATGTGCTGGCCCTTTTTATATTAATGTGACTGGGGAGAAGCAGTAATAATGATAAACTGCTGATTGCTTTGTTCCTTCTCCAAAACAGTTCCCTAGATACTTAGAATATTCCTGCTCTATTCCATATGCCTATCAGATTTTTTTCCTTTTAAAAATATCTAAAATAGGAACTTTATCACCATTGATGGAATTCAGTATTAGAAGGTGCAAGCATTTGGCAGGTTAGAGGATGGATGTCCATTAACCCCAGAATCAAAAGCAGAGAAACAGCTTGGATGGATGAGTGTAGACTATTCTCATTAACACAAAAGGAAAAGAAAAAAAAGTCTTCTTTTTTAAATTTACAAATGTGCTGGTATGGGTTTCTAAGGAAGTTCAAGAATACAATGGAATAAGCAGTATTTGCAGTACTTGTAAAGCCTGAGTACATCATGATCCAACCTTGATACCATCTCCCTATTAGCTGATCCTTTCCGATGTAATCTTTCCTCATCCCTATCTCTAAGTGGACTCCATAGATTTTTTTCATTCATTGTTCCCTCAATTTAAAGTACATTGCCTCATCCTTTTTTCTATCCAAATTTTATCCATCCTTCAAATCACAGCTCAGGACTTACTTCCACCCTAAAACCTTTTCCAAACATATCAATATGCAGCTCCTTTCCTATGAGTTCTTATCATTACATTCAATTGGCATCTTGATCGTGCTATATTTGTTATAATACATCACCAGCTCCTTAAGAGGCAAATCACTTCTTCTTTTTAATCCTTTACATCATTTCAGAACATGCCAGGTGCTGATAAAGGGAAGTAATAGAAAGTCATGGAACCATGAAATTTTCAAAAGAAGCTCTTCTCTGGAGGGAAAATGACCTCATCCAACCTTAAAACTATAAATTATAGAAACTCAAGGGAAATATGATTGAGCCAAGTGATTTCTGGCACATATAATTGTGGGTAGTTGGTTGATGGTCAAAAGTCTTGTTAATTGGGTTGATTTAATATGGGAACAAGAATATGGCTGGCTTTTCCTGGAAACACACAAAAGGGAGAATTTATTATCTAGAGGGACATTTGGAAGTGGAAAATGATCTAAAATCAAATAAGAATAACCCATATTTTTAGAAGTGGCTAAGGCTCTGAGTAACTAGAAGAGGTAAAACAGAGCTTTGGTTTTGTTTTCATCACCACCTTCTCTATCAGCAGCATATATTTGATATGTACCCGTATATTTTACATGTATCTCATTTGAACTACACAAAAATCTTAAGGGATAGGAATCATTATTATTATTACTTTTTCATTGAATTGAACAAACAAGTTTAGAGAGGATATACTAGCTTCCTGTTGCTACTAAAACATAGCACAACAAACTTTGTAGCTTAGAACAACATCAATTTATTACCTTATAATTGTGGAAGTCAGAAGTCTGTAATTGGTTTCCTTGGCCCCAAATCAACGCGTTGGAAGGCTGGTGTTCCTTCTGGAGGTTCTAGGTACCAACTTTTCACGGTCACTTCCTCCATTTTCATAGCCAGCAGCACACCACCTCTCTCTCTCTCTGCCTCTCTGGCCCACCTGCATATCCAGCATTATCTCCCTATCTCAAAATGCTTAACTCTACCAAATCCTTCTTGCCTTGTAAGGTAACATATTCACAGTCTTTCAAGCATGCCATTCTCCGACTTATCTGTAACCCTGTGAAGTGAACTCACTGTAGGTATAGGTGGTAAAGAGAAGGACAGCTAAGATCCTACAGAATCCGCATCCAAGAAGATAGAAACCCAGTTCAATGTTAATCAGAAGAAGGATGCTGAGGGAAAATCTAAACTAGGTTTCTTGAAGTGTGAATAACCACTTCCCTGGAGTTATCCAAAGAGTTTCTTTTCAATGAAATGCCTGAGATCATCCCAGCATACTAATTAAAATCTCATTATAACAAGTTTCCAAGGTGATTCTTATTCACGTTAAAGTGCAGCAACTACTGGACAAGGAAAAGAAGACCAATGATGGGGGAGGGGTAGCTAAAGTAGACAGGTATTACAAGGCTCAAAATATGTTCTATAGCTAAAAATGTTCAAAATTTAGGGGCGCCTGGGTGGCTCACTTGGTTAGGCATCTGCTTATGGTCAGGTCATGATCCCAGGGTCCTGAGATCCAGTGGGAAGGATAGGCACCCTGCTCAGCAGGGAGTCTGCTTCTCTCTCTCCCTTTGCCCCAACCCCTGCTCATGCCCCTCCCCTCTGCTCTCTCTCAAATAAGTAAATAAAATCTTTTAAAAAATCCAAAATTTAATACAAGCAGCACTAGTGAGCAGCTAATATGAAATCTAAGTTACACAGCCAGTATACTTACAATTCTTATGAAACATTAAAATCATTAATGTTTTAACTACAAACAAAGGAATCCAGACGATGCCCAACCCTTTTTGGGCAAAGCAGCTTTGTTCACTGAGAAGCTCTCATAGGACAAACATATTCAGAAATTCTGCCCCAATGTATAAATCTTGTGAAGAACCATATTCTCTGAGTTTAGAGACATAAGATGCTCATTTCTGAATATGACCACCCTGCTAAATAAATGGATTAAAAATAACCTTGTTTTATCTTGCACATTTCTCTGAAGAACTCAATATCATGACAGATAATATCTAGTCCTTTTAATCCCAGGGCTTTAACCAACAGAACCCAATATTGTTCCTTGATATAGTTCTATCACTAGCAAGTACCCTATACTCACGTATGTGATAGTCCTGCCAAGTTTGCCCAATAATTGTGATTGGCAGGCAACCTTAAAGAATAAGGCCTTTATTTCTTTTCCTATGTTAAATTTCAACCCAAGTTTATGCAAGGGACAGTTGAAAGTCATCAAATATTTCTTCTGAAGGAGGCTTAAATAAAATCCCATTTCTTTTTTTTTTTTTAAGATTGTATTTATTTATTTGACAGAGAGAAAGACAGCCAGCAAGAGAGGGAACACAAGCAGGGGGAGTGGGAGAGGAAGAAGCAGGCTCCCAGCAGAGGAGCCTGATGCAGGGCTCGATCCCAGGGATCCAGGATCACGCCCTGAGCCAAAGACAGGCGCTTAACAACTGATCCACCCAGGCGCCCCTAAAATCACATTTCTTAAGCATACCATGTCACTTCAATTGACCTTTTAGTATGTCATGTCACTAAAGATGTTTCTTTTACATACAACCTCGTAGCAGATTGGAAGTTTCTTTTTCTTTAAATTTTCCAAGTTCTGACAAGCAAGGTTCCAAAACAAAACAAAACAAAATTCTCAATAGTAGATGAAGATTTTATCAACTTTTTCTCCTCTGACCTCTCTCCTCTTTTCTCTTTCTTTGGCTGCTGAGTAGATTTATTTTATTCCAATTCACAGCAAGGTGTTTGAGAGGCCACCAAGACCCATTCCTTTTTCAGAGCCTCAAGGCTTCCCAACACGGATAGCTGCCAAGCATGATTGGGAACTGAGCAAAAGCTCAAGCACAGTGGTGATTTGGCAAACCATCCTGTCACCTTTGAAGGTGTCATGTCAATGGGATAAGTGCCACCAAAAAGTCCTATTTTCTCTGGGAATATCCTTTTCCGCTACCTCTGAGACGGAGAGATTTTTCTATCTATTGTGTCTCTAATGATTTACTCTATTATGACTCTATTATGATTCCTTGAGGAGGGAAAGAGAGCATCAGTGTGTTAATGGACATATATTGCTTAATAACATAGTAATGTCATGTACTAACTGGGCCCATGTTGCTGACCTCATCAGATACCAACACAGATTCTGCCATAAAATGAGCAACCTATTACTGTTAGAGCTGCACAGTGGTAAGGGATGCATATTCTAAATTCGGATGTATTCTTTGTCCTTAGTCTATACCAACACATGCAGCCTTAAGGAAAGTGTTTAATAAGAAAAGATTTAAGATTCACAACCAATTATTATTTTTTTAATTCCAGTATAATTAGCATTCATTGTTATATTAGTTTCAGGTGTACAATATAGTGATTCAACAATTCTATACATTACTTAGGGCTCATCAAAGTAAATGTACTCTTAATTCCCTTCACCTATTTCACCCATCCCCCTCGACTTCCCCTCTGGTAACTTTGTTCCCTATATTTAAGAGTCTGTTCTTTTGTTTTTCTCTTTTTTCTTTGTTCATTTGTTTTGTTTCTTAAGTTCCACATCTGAGTGAAATCATGTGGTATTTGTCTTTCTCTGACTGACATATTTCACTTAGCATTACAGCTTCTAGATCCCTCCATGTTGTTGCAAATGGCAAGATTTCATTCTTCTTTATGGCTGAGTAATATTCCAGGGTGTGTATGTGTGTGTGTGTGTGTGTGTGTTTGTGTGTGTGTGTGCATATAACCACATTATCTTTATCCACTCATCTATCGAACACTTGGGATGCACGACCAATTATTAAAACAAATAAACAATTAAAACAAAGTCAGCTGACTGCATTTGAATAAAAGAGCAACAATTATGTGAGATAATAATCTAGATTCTGAAAAGCAGCAAAATAGCCCCTATGCCTAGACCTCACAATTGTATAGCTACATATACAAATAAGAGAAATGGACAACACTGAGTGGTATGATTTGAGGGCTTGGGAAAAAATTATATATATATATATCCATCCCCCAATGACTGAGTTTTATTACTCAAGAATCATTGGATGTTTGTTCACTCATTCATATCATATTTATTGTAGTTTACTAGGAGGAGTTTCTTATTTTAGACACCTAGGATGTTACAATGGGAAAATATGCTCATTCCCTATCCTTGGATTCTTAGCTTTCTTAGGGTCCTACTAGAAATATCCCTAGAAGCAGTTATACCTTAAGTCTTAATTAGGTATTCAGGGAAGGAATAATTTCCCAATTTCATGTAAAAAGCAAAACTACCCTTAAAAAAAAGAGAAGAAAAGAAGAAAAGAAAAGAACAAAACTCGGGAGCTGGACTCTTTGAGAAAGAGACATAAATGGTCAGGGATCGGGAAGATACTAAGCAGGATTTACCATGGGTTAGGCTGAACTAGAGGCCTTGGACATTCTCTGCAAGCAAGAGTTATCAGTGAAGTCAAGCATATTAGTTTGTATTTGGTAGAAATTTCCTTTTAGGTCTCTAGGAAGGTAGATAATCCCCCTACCCCCCAAGGCTAGACAACTTTAATAACAATTCACCGGAAATGATTTTGAAGAATAAAAATAATTTCCTTGTCAAATGCTATGAGCAATCAGAAATGGAGCTAAGCCTTCTGAAGTGATGATTAGGTAGGGCTAAGGAGAGGTCAGTTCATATACACACACACAAGACACACTATCCCTTAAAAGTACGAGTTAAGTAAAGGTTCATGTATTGCAACAAATATCAGATTTGGTATAAACCTGACCATCATGAAATCATCTTTATCTTTCTATTTTCCCTAGCAAATTAGGAAGTTCCTTTCACATAGATTACATTTTATGGTCCATCACTCATTTTATGAGTAAGTGTTTAGCATATACGTAAACCCCTAATAAAACCACACAACCAGCTTATACTACAATACTCTACAGTTCTCAATAAATAAAAGACAATCCCTCATGGCCAACATGGAAGTATGATTAGAGATAATATCTATTTGCTGTCTAAACATTGTCTATAAACTGAGTAAAATATCCTTCATACAATTCTGTATTCTTTGTCATATAAATGAAAATGACTTGGTGATTAATAAAATACATTTAAAAGCTTTACTAAATGTATAGTAATTGTCAGTCATTGTAATTTTTTTCCAGTCAACAAATACTAAAATCATAAATATTACCCCAGGAGGAAGAAAATATTGTCTGGAAATTTTCTTTATTAAGATAAAAGGCTTCATTCTTAAGAACATAGAGAATGACTGACAAAGCTCTGCCTGTATGGGAATCCAACCACGCAGAATTTTACACAATTCACCTAACTGCAGAGAGAGTCCCCTAAAATGCAGGAAACACACAAATATTCCAGGATTCCAAAGTTAACTTTTTCAAAATTAAAAGACACTCCAGCAGGGTTGAAATTGATTCCAAATATCTGGTATAACAAATCCAATAGACTTATCACCTCTCACACTTGACACCTTTGGTATTTCAGATCCATATTGGCTTTGTGATCTTTAAATGGATGTGCAGTCTGACATTGCCTGATAAGAATGCAGCTATCAAGCTTATCCCCTCCCTGAATAAAGGAAAACAATGAAGAGAAGGTTCTGGAATCTGATGTTCACTGATGATGACTCTGCTTTGAGAAAAGTTAAAATAATGATGGAAAGGGAAAAATTACAGATATTGTCAACCTAGACACTGGGTGATTAAAATAGTAAAAGACTCTAGTCTGAACCTTCTTAACCTTTACCAAGAGCCAATATTGGCACCTTTTTAAAGAAAAGTTGTTTTAAAGTGAGAAGATAGAAGATGGCAATATTTGAGCAGAATGAGAAGGCATGTAGAATGTCAAAGTATTGTCAAATTATTTAAGAAAAATGTGAGAGAGGAATGCTAGTAGTTTGCAAGACCAGAAGTTCAACTTGTTTTGTTCTTGAGATTAAATTCTCTCAAACAGCATTACTGTGAGTGATACTTAATCCTCTGATCCACATTCTATCTATTCTCATTCTCTCAGAAATTTAAGGGGAAAAAGGAAAAGCCCCTCTCTTCCACCACAGGTGGCCTAGAGGAGAACCCATGTGGATTTTTCAGCAGGGGAGCAGCACACATTAATCTGACAGAAGCCAGCAGGAGACCCAGGAATGGAGTTTCATGTGACACCAGGAATCTTACCTCTTCAGAAAACAGCATGGCAATTATTGCAAATAATTACTTTCAGAAACAAAGCTTTTTTTTGGCAAGTCAAAGTTAATTTTTAAGTTTAAAAGTTTCCGTTACTACAGGGCACATTACAAAAAAATCATGAAGCTGAATGAAAATATAGCACTTCGTTGGATAAAAAATAATTTGAGAAGTTCAGACCCATGAAAAACTGAAGTAGCTGGGTATAATGTGGTTATTCTAATTAAACGTAGCTCTCAAATTTCCACATAGCATAATTTCTAAAATGGGATCGAGATACAAAATGGGAAGCACAGAAGATATAAGCTGAGGATTAGGTGGTCCTCAATTTATATACAATAGTATCATCAAGAATTTCTACATAAGTATGAAACTGCATGCTACTCTTCGGTGCAATGCTGCTTTCATCTTCTGATTCTGAACTGGAAAGTGTTTATCCTGCATCATTTTTTCTGTCATGTAGTTGCAGACATGGATTGAGTAAAAAAAATTCCTTTAATGGTTCCTGGGCATAATTCAACCCACCTCCAATGAAGATCATGCTCTACATTGATGTAGAAGTTGCTGCTGCTATTGACAGAAAAAGATTTAGAATTCAGAAAGCAATTGTCCCATAGAAACAATGAGACAGATGACGGTTAGCTGTATTTGAAACAATTCCAGTATATTTAGGTGCCTGCTGTGTTAAAATGACTTTGCAATATTGGCCAGGGAACATAATAATCATTCATTAAGTTATTTGTATGGGAAAATGCCTTCCAAGATCTAGAGGGACTCACTTACAAATGTTTTTGGAATGGTACTCACTCATCACTTAAGAAGAGTCTATTTAGATAATAACAGAAGGGCTTGGAACAAAGAAAATGATCTAGAATGCTTCCCTGGTGGCAATGAATTGCACTGGTATATCCTGCTAGTTCAAAGTCATTTGGAAAGTCCTAATCTCCCTTGAGGGAAATTTTGGTGTGGTTCCTTTCTCGCTCCTTTCATTCAAAATATGTATCAACTGTCTAAGAATATTTTTTTTTTGATAGGTAAGCAACATGAGAGACAGAATAAATGGTGATGTAGGAAAGATGTTAGGGTTTGAAGCCAATGGCCAAGAAAGAATTCTTGTGATGTCTTTGGTGCAAAAAGGCGGTTTTATTAAAGTACAGGGATGGGACCCGTGGGCAGAAAGCTGTACTGAGGTCATGAAGAGTGGCCCATTATATACTTTCAAGTTGGGAGGGGGTTAGGAATAGTGTCTCTAAGGAATTTTGGAAGCAAGGTTTCCAGCATCTTGAGGGGGCTAGCTATTGTTGGGAAAAGGTCATTTATTACCGTCTAATAAAACCTTAGTCATGAGACCCTTCAGATGTATATCAGTGGGCCACATGCTTGAGGAATGATTGCCAACACATATCTTGGAGGGGGGGTTGAGATAAAGGAAGTTTCCAAAATAATTTTTACATGTTAAAGTAGGCTTACAGGATTCTGGGGAAGGGAGGGAGACATTGGGCTAGGATTACCTTTTGCCCTTAGCAAAGTGTCAACATTGAGGCAGTTGAGTCCCTAGAGGGATGTCACTCTGCCTGTTTCAAAGACTTGTCAATGGGCTGTAGGTAGTAAGGAAATTTAATAACTTCTCTTCTACCTTTGTTTCCCACATCAAATGGTATTTTTGAGATCATAGAGATGAATCCACATAGTGCAGTGACCCTGTCCTAAAGATGTCTCATTGGCAAGTTACTGGGGCTTTTCTCTTTCATCTATTAGGTGAGCCAAATGAAAATTAGATTTTAAAATCAAAACTGGCTAAATATTGACTATTTCATTCATTTCTGCCTTGATGAATAAGGTTTTATTAGATGGAGTCAAAGATCTCCTTCCCAGGCATGATATTCTATGGTTATATGAGTTCATTTTTGGTGAAATCAAAGTAATTTTGAGAGCCATAGAGATTTGTACTTTCTGGTGAGCAGGGTTAATCAGTATACAAGGAACTTTCTCAGAACACATTCTTTCAGCTGCTTTATATTCACTGATCCTTACTTATATTCAGGATAGGAAGATGGACCCCAGAAGAGAGATAGCAAAGCATACTTGGCTCAGAAAGTGTACCATGGATGCAAGCATGGTTCAACGCTCGCAAATCAATCAATGTGATACATCATATCAACAAGAAAAGACTCAGGAACCATATGATCCTCTCAAATTGATGCAGAAAAAGCATTTGACAAAATACAGCATCCTTTCCTGATTAAAACCCTTCAGAGTGTAGGAATAGAGGGTACATTTCTCAATCTCATAAAAGCCATCTATGAAAAGCCTACTGCAAGCATTATTCTCAATGGGGAAAAGCTGGAAGCCTTTCCCTTAAGATCAGGAACACGACAAGGATGCCCACTCTCGCCACTATTATTCAACATAGTACTAGAAGTCCTTGCAACAGCAATCAGAAGACAAAAAGGGATCAAAGGTATCCAAATCGGCAAAGAAGAAGTCAAACTGTCTCTCTTTGCAGATGACATGATACTCTATATGGAAAACCCAAAGGAATCCACTCCCAAACTATTAGAAGTTATAGAACAATTCAGTAAGGTGGCAGGATACAAAATCAATGCCCAGAAATCAGTTGCATTTCTATACACGAATAACGAGACTGAAGAAAGAGAAATTAGGGAATCCATCCCATTTACAATAACACCAAAAACCATACGTTACCTTGGAATTAACTTAACCAGAGACGTAAAGGACCTATATGCTAGAAACTATAGATCACTTTTGAAAGATATTGAGGAAGACATAAAAAGATGGAAAAATATTCCATGCTCATGGATTGGAAGAATTAACATAGTTAAAATGTCCATACTACCCAGAGCAATCTACACTTTCAATGCTATCCCGATCAAAATACCGAGGACATTTTTCAAAGAACTGGAACAAATAGTCCTTAAATTTGTATGGAACCAGAAAAGGCCCCGAATCTCCAAGGAACTGTTGAAAAGGAAAAACAAAGCTGGGGGCATCACAATGCCGGATTTCGAGCTGTACTACAAAGCTGTGATCACAAAGACAGCATGGTACTGGCACAAAAACAGACACATCGACCAATGGAACAGAATAGAGAACCCAGAAATGGACCCTCGGCTCTTTGGGCAACTAATCTTTGATAAAGCAGGAAAAAACATCCGGTGGAAAAAAGACAGTCTCTTCAATAAATGGTGCTGGGAAAATTGGACAGCTACATGCAAAAGAATGAAACTTGACCACTCTCTCACACCATACACAAAAATAAACTCCAAATGGATGAAAGACCTCAATGTGAGACAGGAATCCATCAAAATTCTAGAGGAGAACATAGGCAACAACTTCTATGACATCGGCCAGAGCAACCTTTTTCACGACACATCTCCAAAGGCAAGAGAAATAAAAGATAAAATGAACTTATGGGACTTTATCAGGATAAAGAGCTTCTGCACAGCCAAGGAAACAGTCAAAAAAACTAAGAGACAGCCCACGGAATGGGAGAATATATTTGCAAAGGACACCACAGATAAAGGACTGGTATCCAAGATCTACAAAGAACTTCTCAAACTCAATACACGAGAAACAAATAAACAAATCATAAAATGGGCAGAAGATATGAACAGACACTTTTCCAATGAAGACATACAAATGGCTAACAGACACATGAAAAAATGTTCAAAATCATTAGCCATCAGGGAAATTCAAATCAAAACCACACTGAGATACCACCTTACGCCAGTTAGAATGGCAAAGATAGACAAGGCAAGAAACAACAATTGTTGGAGAGGATGTGGAGAAAGGGGATCCCTCCTACATTGTTGGTGGGAATGCAAGTTGGTACAGCCACTCTGGAAAACAGTGTGGAGGTCCCTTAAAAAGTTAAAAATTGAACTACCCTATGACCCAGCCATTGCACTACTGGGTGTTTACCCCAAAGATACAGACGTAGTAAAGAGAAGGGCCATATGCACCCCAATGTTCATAGCTGCATTGTCCACAATAGCCAAATCATGGAAGGAGCCGAGATGCCCTTCAACAGATGACTGGATTAAGAAGCTGTGGTCCATATATACAATGGAATATTACTCAGCTATCAGAAAGAACGAATTCTCAACATTTGCTGCAACATGGACGGCACTGGAGGAGATAATGCTAAGTGAAATAAGTCAAGCAGAGAAAGACAATTATCATATGATTTCTCTCATCTATGGAACATAAGAACTAGGATGATCGGTAGGGGAAGAAAGGGATAAAGAAAAGGGGGGTAATCAGAAGGGGGAATGAAACATGAGAGACTATGGACTATGAGAAACAAACTGAAGACTTCAGAGGGGAGGGGGTGGGGGAATGGGATAGACTGGTGATGGGTAGTAAGGAGGGCACGTATTGCATGGTGCACTGGGTTATACGCAACTAATGAAGCATCGAACTTTACATCGGAATCCGGGGATGTACTGTATGGTGATTAACATAATATAATAATAATAAAAAAAAAGAAAGTGTACCATGGGCATGACAAATTATCTGCTCTTTAAATGAAAATATCACTGGGTTAGAGTTTCAGTAGATCCAGGAGAATAACAAAAGAAACTAGAAGTAAGATCATCATGTAGCTGCCAGAAATTAAGCATAATTTAAACCATGAAATAAAGATTGAACACCTTATGATTACAGAAAATAGGGTTATGATAGATCGGAAACAATAAATCATAAGATAACTATTCTATCACTAATCATTAGGAAATACGGTGAATATATTCCTGAAGAAGGGCAAAGCAAAAATGTTTACTTTCAACATAGGTCATCTCTGCTGAGTATACCAAATCAAAAATTACAATGGTAAGATTGGCATTTTTCATCACCCTCATTTTATCCAAGCATGAAACAATGGATTGTTTGCAGTTGAGTAATTTAAACTCATGTTAATGGCCAAATTAAAGCAACTTTTTAAAAAAATTGATAGCTTGGTACTCAACATGGACAATGGATAATCAAGATATAGGCTATAGTAAAAAGAAAAAGAACAAAAGGAAACAATGTTTATAAGACTATGTTTATTGACCTTTTCATTTGGAAAAATACATCCAAAATGACTGAATTGGATGAACTCACAGAGGGATAAGGAAGAGTAAAGGAGCAAAGAATGTACGGCAGGTTTATTAAGGATGAGTTAAAAATTGGCACAGGATCAAATAATAGTTCTAAAATACATGATACTTTTGAATTCCAGTAGGAGGCAGAAAAATCAAATGAACCCAAATATTGGGGAGCAAGTAGGACCAAAACCCAAAGAGTTCAGAAGATGGTCTTAAGCTGAAAGGGAAAAACAGGCAAGTTGATGGTGTATCCAATAAGATGTACTTTACATCATGTCAGAGGAAGGTTTCATGCTTCTAATGGGCTAACCTGGAGACAACAGATAAAAATAACAGAGAACAAAACTGGAGAGGGTAATGAAAGGACCACAAATAATGCTTTTTCTGATTGTCCATATACTGAGATTAGAAAAACTCAGTAAGGAAATGTTGGGTGTACAGTTTTAAGTAAAAATAAGTGTAGGGGAGGAAACTTTTACCTTCTTTCCTTCTAGATTTTTTTTGCTACTCTATTAATTAAATTGATATGACAGGATAATAGGAGAAAATAAAGTTAATTACACATCTGGGAGTCCCATAAGAGTATACGACCCACAGGCAGCCAGACAACTGTGGCTTATATGCTATCCTGAGTTAAGAAGAAGGGGAGAGCGGTTTGAGACTTCAAAGGAAAGAAAGACAATTCACAGGAAGATAGGAAGAGCAAATGTTTGGCAAAAAAATATCTGCCATCCCCTGCAAAGAAAATAAGACACAGAGAGGAATTTGATCTCCAGACCTTGCTGAGCTTCTCCACATTTTATCACACTTAACCCACATTCTTGGTAATTATTTCTGGTGATCTGTACTCTTCCTGGAAAAGACCCTTTATCTAGGTTCTTTTAGACAGGTAAGGGGGAAGTAAAGAGCTCTTTCTAAGTATTTTGTGTCTTGATTGACTTCAATTCAAAGTAATCCACTTGCCGAAGTGGCACATTTCAGGGAGGTTTGTACCGAACCCCTTACCAAGGCCTACACTTTTGTGGAAAAGAAAAACATCAGTGAAATGTATTTTAACATCAACTTGTTTCACTTATATTAGAAATAAAATAATGGTTAGAAATGTCAAGTCAGGAATAATAGTGTAGGAAAACAAACAAGGTAGAAATTTCAGGCCCGTGTTTCGAAGAACATATAATTCAATGGTGAACTAAGATAGAGACCCTCAAAAACTACTATCAAAGACATTACATAGGCAATAAGCTCTTTGACATTGGTCTTAGCAATATTTTTTGGACCTGCCTTCTCAGGCAAGGGCAACAAAAGCAAAAAACAAACAAACAATTGGACCTACTGAAAAAACTTATGCACCATGAAGAAAACCATGAACAAAATGAAAAGGCAACCTACTGAATGGAAGAAGATATTTGCAAATGATATAACCTATAAGGGGTTAATATCCACAATATATAAAGAACTCATACAATTCAATGTCAAGAAAGCCAAAAATCTAATTTAAAAAAAAAAATGGGCAGAGGACCTAAATAGACAAATCTCCAAGGAACAGACACATATGGCCAACAGATACATTAAAAGATGCTCAAAATCACTAACCATCAGGGAAATGCAAATCAAAACCACAATGAGATATCATTTCATACCAGTCAGAATGACAAAAAATAACAAGTGTTGGCAAGAATGTGGAGAAAAGGGAGCCCTCCTGCACTGTTAGTAGGAATAAAAAATTGTGCAGCCACTATGGAAAACAGAATGGAAGTTTCTCAAAAAATTAAAAATAGAAAAAGCATATGATCCAGCAAATCCACTTCTACATATTTATCTGAACACAATGAAAATACTAATTCAAACAGATATGTGAACTACTATGTTCATTGCAGCATTATTTACAATAGCCAAAATAAGGAAGCAAGCTAAGTGGTGTCCCTTGATAGATAAATGGATAAAGAAGATGTGATATATACATATACACACACAGTGGAATATTAGTCATAAAAAAGAATGAAATCTTGCCATTTGTTAACAACATGGATAGACTTAGAGGATTTTACCCAACGTGAAGTAAGTCAGACAGAGAAAGACAAATACTGCATGATTTCACCTATATGTGGAATCTAAAAAACAAAACAAACAAACAGAAACAGACTCATAGATACAGAGAACAAACTAGTGGTTGCCAAAGGGGAAGGGGTTGGGGGAATGAATGAAATAGGTGAGGAGGATTAAGAGGTACAAATTTCCAGTTATAAAATAAGTCAGTCATGAAGATGTAATGTACATCATAAGGAACAACAAAAAAAGACATTACAGACTTGGATCCAATGAGAAATAGAAAGTACTTTAGGGATTAAGAAGAGAAATATTCTGTTATTTTCAATGGAAAGAAATTAGCACTAGTGCTTGCTGCATAACGAACCATTCCAAATCTCAATGGCTTCAAAGAGTAATCATTATTAATGCTCACATGTCTTTGTATCAAATAGTGTGATAATGTAACTGCTTTGAGAGTGTAGCTGCTGGGAAAGTGAAAAGCAAAGGACAAGAGAAGGGGAAATAAATTGAGCTTTCATGCAATGGAATTTATACCTATAACTATTAATAGAAAAAAATCTTAAAAAACATAATGTGAAGAAAAACTGAGTTTCAGAGAAATAATTATATTGTGATAACATTTATAAGCTTTAATAACACAAAAAATTAAATATTGTTCCAGAATATACTCATATGTAACTAAAGTATAAACATACACTAATTTGATAAACAACAAAAGATTAGTTAGCTAGAAAGAAAGAAAGAAAGAAAGAAAGAAAGAAAGAAAGAAAGAAAGAAAGAAAAAAAGAAAAGGAAGAAAAAAGGAGAGGGAAATGAAAGAGGGGATAATTGAACAGTGGGACTCAAATGAATCTGTAATGTTTAATTAAACTATCAGAAGCATATAAAACAAAACATTAGGATTTGACAAAGCTGGGTGATGGTAGGTATTCATTATTATTTTCACTATATTTTTCTCTATGTTTAAAACATTTTATAGTATATAATGTGTTATGTATGGAGAAGTTCTTTATTCAGAGAATGGTATTATTGACAGAATAAGAAGCTTAATTAAATCCATTAAAAATGCTCTTATTAAAAAGCTGGCATATTTTCCACTCAGACTGACACTGCTCTTGATATAGGCATAGCTGCTGTTTATTCAGTGGTACTCAAACATGCCAGAGAATTTTTTTCGGAGAACTCTTAAGATTTATAGAGAGCTTAGAGTCAAGTACTGGAGAAAATATGTTCCAGACCACTGCAAATGTCCTCAGTTCGAATAATATTTTAATGAAAAATTGTGTGTAGGTTAGAGCCTAGAGCAAGAAAGTATGGTTGAATGGATTCATATCATGACTTTAAAATAAATAAATAAATAAATAAACAAATCTCTTCACCCAAATCTGTGCATGTGCTTTTTAAAACAAAAACAAAAACACAGATATTTAACATTTAAATATAACCATAAACTTAACAGGATGTTTCAGATAAGGTAAAATCTGTCATTTGTACAATTTGGTGTGAATACTGAGAAAATGCAATGGCTATCAGGCTCACCGATGAAACAAGATTAGATTCTAAATGCTTAGCTTTGAGGAAACAGAGTGCTAAAGCACATTATAATATATTCTTATGTCAAATAGAAACTTAAGTATAGCATGCCCTACTTACTCTCACAGAAGTTTAGATCTCTATGCCTAGCCTTACACTTAAGTGAAATATCATTTACATATGCCATGTATGAGCAGTACCACCTGGAAGAAGTCCTGTACCAAATCATCTCCTCTACCAACTAGTGCCAGCTGTGAAAATGCCCTCAAGCAATAAGCACCTTTGGGATTGGTTGTGGTAGAGTAAGAAGGCTCCTGAGGAAAAAATCTTCTGTCCTACAGAAAACAAAGTCAGATAGAACTAGGAAGAAAAACAAGCACTCAGGAGGAGTGCTGGACAATGGGGAATAAAACACAAATGTTCTGGAATGACAAGGACAGAGTGTGTCTGTGGGGAAAGATGCCAGATATCTAACTTATCAAGGAGCACCACAACTTTTTGTAGTTACCCCTGCCCCTAAGGAAGAAGCCTATTTCTCTCCAAGGTAGATGGTCTTATATAAAGCAGAACACATTGCTTTAGGTGGGAAACTACTGTAGAGTTTTAGCTGGAGATGTGAACTCTCTAAACTGCTCTCCATAAGAAGCAGTAAGAATTGCGGGTTGCAGAAATTTGGGTAGGGATTGGAAGGCAGGGTGACAGCAGAGGTGAACAAAACAGAGAAACATTTAGAGGCAAGATCTAAATAAGACCAGAAAAGCTTTTCATTTCTCCATTTTGTCATTGACAGTTGTCCACCATGGAATTCTGATGCTGGTGTGCATAACGTAAGAGCCATTTAGCCAGAAAGAAGTAACAACTCTGCATTATTCAGTTGTCCTGTTTCTGTTTCTGCCTCTCTGTTCCCCCACCTTTGGTGGAATCCTTTGTGTATACCCCTTCTCTTTTCTTTTTCATTTAAAACCATAATAAACAGAACTTCTCAATCAAAGGCTATGTTACTTAAGTGTATTAAATAATAATGTTTCTCAATTATTAAAGTTGACAATGCTATCAATTAAATGTTAAATTTAGCTGTCTTTATTCAAATTAAAATGAATATCTGGTAGAAATAATTAACAAAAAAATTGACACTGGCCAATGATGAACATATCAAAATATGTTATTCATTAAAAATTGCTGGAAAAATAAAATTTTGAACAAAATTTAGATTTGGAAAAATCAGTATGAGGAAATTCAAATTATTATTAAAAACGAAAGAGCCACAAAAGAAAAACAAGGAGTTATACCTGATATGATTTAATATAGTTATATAGTTAAAGTACTGATCTCTGAGATACCTTTAAAAATATATTTTATTTATTTGCTCGAGAGAGAGAGAGAGAGAAAGAGCAAAAGAGAGCAAAAACAGGGAGAGGGGCCCGCATAGGGAGAAGTAGGCTCCCCACTGAGCAGGGAGACAGACTTAGGTCTTGATCCTAGGACCTTGAGATCATGACCTGAGCCAAAGGCAGACACTTAACCAACTGAGCCACCCAGGTGCCCCTCTGAGATATCTTTACATCAAAATTAAACCTGCAAAAAACCAACAAATTGTTTAAAATTCAAGAGATTAAGAAAAACTAAAATAATTCAACTGTGCTGTAAAAAAGATAGATCACTTATAATTATATTTGGTTAATTATTTTCTTTATTGTTTGAAGAAAATACTTTTTATGTGAAAATCCATTTGTTCAAAAATAATTCTGATAAAATATTTTTACTAAAAGGGTCCTCAGGAACAGTGGAGTTAAAATATCACATACCCAATAGAGTCTTTGCCAATTAGAAATTCCTGACTGCTGATGCAAAGGATGGGATGTAAGAAAAGAACTTCAAAGAACAAAGATATCTGACACTCACTTTTTATATAAATTGCTGTATATTATCACAATGCCCTCCACCCCTTTGACTCTAAATCTTCAGTATAATTTGCTGTATCTACAAATGCTTTCTGTGACTGAAATATGGAAGAACTTGAAGACATGGGCAATGCTCCTTATTTGAGTAAATTATGAAGAAAGCAGCAAGGGGAAGTGACAAATAGGTATATTAAATTCAGAGTAAACCAGAAATTGGAATTAGAAGTGACTGTGAGAATGTACACTCCTGGGAATTCACAGAAATGTTGGGAAAAGCATTGGATTTCTTATTGGACATAAAATAGGGGATGCAAATCCATTTTAAATGCATCTCAAAGGAGAGAGTAACTTCTAATGATGTCATGATTATAGTCAGCGCCAAGAAAATCTATCTACTTCCCAAAGTAGACCTAATGGACTCTAAAAATGTAACTATACAAGTAAATAACAACCCTATTTTGTAAATGTATATAGCATAATATATATACTGTATGTATAAACGTAAATGTTTATAGTGTAGCTACTTGCGGAAGAAAAAAATAACAGATTTCTCTATATAACTAAGTCTCTTTCCGTGTCCCAACAGGAAAACAACATAAATATGTGAGTTCTACATTTTCTACAATAATTAAAACTTTACCACTGAGACCACATCCCAGGTGAGGACCATAAATAGAGTAGCTGCACAATTTTTATGTTCAGTAAGAAAACTAAACCCAAAGAAGGACCTTATCAAGTTGATATTTCCTTTTAAGAAAGAGTGAGACTCGGGCTTATTAATACTCAATGCCCAGTCCTTTAATATCCATATAATAACAGGCAATGGAGAATATCTCAATTTTGAAGTTGGAAGTCCGCCATTTTGAGAGTTGCAAATCTCACTTCACATTCTAGGATAGAAACAGCATTTATTTTAGGAAAGTCTGTTCTTTGATCTGCTTGGGTGCCACTTAATTGAAGCCTTCAATTTATACATATATACAGAATAAACTTCACTATTGTTCTTGAGGAAAACTTGATTTAGAGGGGTCTGATCTTTGGTCTATTAACTTAAATAGGTTTTCTTAACAGAGCAGTAGTGTAGAAAGTTGGAGAAATCCTTTATTTAATCATCAATTTATTTTGTGTTTCCCTCTAAAAAAATCTGGACTTTGGAAATCACCTCTATTTGTTACATGTGCATCTTTCTGAGGAACAATATTAACACCCAAGATGAGACTTTGCTCAGAGAACAATAGAGAATCCTGACCTTACTTCAATTCATGTAGCAGAAAAAAAAAAAAACACGTAAAGGAATGTGTATGGATTTGACACAGCTTCAAACTCAACTAAGACACAATGAATGGCATAATTTGGGATTCAAAAGCTCAGTTTTGATAAATATACTATGGAATAGGAGGGCTGCCTTGTCTGGTGATATAATTCACACAACACACTTGTGATGAAAGGCAGTGATGAGCATGAGAAAGTTGGGGAAATTTGCCGAGAAGACTATGTCAGACTCCTGTGACAGGACAGGAAAGAGACTGGAAAAGGAAAGAACTTCTGCATTTCTCAAAGGCACAAAAGGAAAGCATATGTGAAAACTGAGATGTGCAGGTCTCCGAAGATTGCCATTGTGGGGTTGAATTTACCCTCCAATGGCATAGAGAAAACCTGCAGGAGCTGAACAGAGATCCTGGTAAAAAGTTTGAACAAGTTAATAATAACAAGTAATTATGCATAGGACAAATTTTAAGCTATTCTGTTTGTTGTCCACTCCTGCAAAGTTTTCAGCAGTCTTCTTAAGTCTTTTCCTGGCCAAACGTGCAATGTGGGGAAAGAAAGGGAGTGAAGCTTCCTTCCTCAAGAACATGCAATGTCTGAGATGAAGAGGCAGGATTAGGGAAGTCAAATGACATAGATATCAAACTGGAAGGAACAGGTGAGATGGATGCAAATTATAGGTCATAAGTTTTTGAAAGCAGTACATCAAAATAGCTGTTCACTCACATGGGTCAGCAGCATTTGAAACAGCTAGGTGGTGATAAGATTAGAAGGTATAAGACCAGATCAGAACAAATGGAGGGCCTTTTCCAGAGCACAGTAAGGTTACTACTCTAAGAAACTTCCAGGAATGAAACAGAAATATCTTTAAAGGGGTGCCACTTTCCCAGGAGGAGATCATCGATGAATCACCCTCTAACCATTTGGGGGAAAAGTAGAACATAATTTCATTTTATAGCAGCAGGCTACTAAAACAGGAGCACATGATTAAACAATGGAAGACGTGTATAAACTGTCCAAAGATGTACAGTTGCTTTAAAATGACACACCATTTCCACAACAAGAGCTAGTGCTTCTAGGAATGGTCAGATTTTACTCTTGGCTGATAAATGCACAACTACCTCACCTTAGCCTTTCTTTTGGACAATGCAGATTTCAAGTCACCCTGCTACTAGATTTGGGCATCCATCCTCAAGGTGCCCTTTACACTCAATAGAAGAGTTTACTTTCAGCTACCCCTTGCTAAGGTATGCTTTCAGAGAATGCCACAGAAATTCCTTCCCTTCAACATTCCAGGGATCCTTGGATCTGGATAACACCCCCAAGGATAGGGATCCAGCCTGAAGAGAAGACTCCAAACCAAAACAACAATTGTCCTATACCAAAGTTTTCTAAGGTAAAAATTCAAATACTTTGGTAAATAAATATAGCATTCTTATAAAATATACTGACATAACTAGAATTTGGAGGTTTTAAAATTTTTTCATAGAAATCAATTCCAATGACTGTATCTTTAGGAAGCCAGAGATCAAGAGAATTAAGGGAAGTGACTGCAGGGCCAGGGAACCTATTAGCACACTGACATTCATAAAGCATTTTCTTTAACGGAGAGAGACACAGCCAGCGAGAGAGGGAACACAAGCAGGGGGAGCGGGAGAGGAAGAAGCAGGCTCCCAGTGGAGAAGCCTGATGCGGGGCTCGATCCCAGAATGCTGGGATCACGCCCGGAGCCGAAGGCAGACGCTAAATGACTGAGCCACCCAGCGCCCCAGCATTTTCTTTAAATGATGATTTCACTTGCAAAGAGGGGGTGTTTCTACAACTTCTTGAGAGAAATATCCCTACATTCCTGTTTGATTAAATGCTCAGATTAATCCTAATACTTAATATCAATTTTTTTCTAAAGCAAATCTTATTGTTTCTATGTTTATATTTTATTTTGGAATCATAAAAGAGTATCTGATATTTTCCCCTCAGTATCTTTTATAGTGGATTTGTTTTTTGTCCTCCTTTCTTTAGTCTGAATGCTCTTGGCTTATTTCCTCTCTCATTATAGTTATGCTTTTTTAACCTCCAATAATCCTTTGTGCTATGCACAAAGACATCTAGTCACTTCTCCAAAAGTGTTACCCATAATTAAACATATTATTCTCTTTTAAATCAGTGATAAATAACCCTTGCCTCGATTATTTATTTAGTTTAGTCCTATGACTTAAAACATCCACCATTAAATGCAATTTGGTCTTACACCAGGTCTTCATCTTTTTTTTTTCTTTTAAAGAAGTCTACAGGTAGCTGGTATCAAAGAATATCTTTCAGAATGCCACAGTTTAGCAACACACACTGAAGCCTTGGTGCTTGGCTTTATTTGTTCTTACTAAATCCATGTTTCTTATTGATTGACTTTTCAACCCCATTAGATAACCAGAGATTTTCTCTTTTCTACAGCCTGAATGGGATCCCAGAGCTTCATGTAGTACACAGACTTCTGGAAGGGAAGAGGAGGGAAACGATTGTAAAAAGAAATTATCAGTAGGGGAAGAGGGAAAAGATATTCTGTTAAAAGGAATTTATTGAACAATTTATTGGCAAGACTTGGCTTGAGTCATTCACAAGAGTTAGACCTAAGGGGTTTTAGAGATATACAAGTTCAATATAAGTCAACAATATGAGGAAACACATGAGGGAAAAAAATCTAGCTCAATCTTAAGTTATACTAATTTAAGGACAGGGACAGTATCATAAAGAAAGGTAACAACCTTAATGACTTTTGTAATGATTAGACCCTACTTAAACTAAGTGCAGTTTCAAGTTCCTAAATCATTTTATAAGGGTGAAGTAGCATAGGAAAGGAATCAAATTTTGTTTATTATCTACCATGTGCCAGCAACTGGGCTAGACACTTACATAAACTAACACATGAAATGTAATACTTAAATCAACCATTTGAATATAAAGGACATATATAACACCAAAAAAAATATGATTTAAAAATGGGCAGAGGGGCGCCTGGGTGGCACAGTGGTTAAGCGTCTGCCTTCAGCTCAGGGCGTGATCCCGGCGTTCTGGGATCGAGCCCCACATCAGGCTCCTCTGCTGTGAGCCTGCTTCTTCCTCTCCCACCCCCTGCTTGTGTTCCCTCTCTCGCTGGCTGTCTCTATCTCTGTCAAATAAATAAATAAAATCTTTTAAAAAAAAAAATAAATAAATAAATGGGCAGAGACCCTGAATAGACATTTTTCCATAGACATACAGATGGCCAATAGATACATGAAAAGATGTTCAACCATCACTAATCATTAGGGAAATGTAAATCAAAGCCACAATGAGATATTACCTCATGCCTGCCAGAATGGCTAGAATCAAAAAGACAAGAAATGATAAGTATTGATGATGATGTGGAGAGAAAAGAGCCCTTGTGCACTGTTGGTGGGAATATAAATTGATTAACTGTGGAAAACAGTATGGACATTTCTCAAAAAATTAAAAATAGAAATACCATATGATCCAGCAATCCCACTAGTAAATATTTATTCAAATAAAATGAATGCACTAATTTGAAGATATATGCACCCCTATATTTACTGTAGCATTATTTATGATAGCCAATATATGGAAGCAACCTACCTGTCCATTTATAAATGAATGGATAAAGAAAATGTAGTGTACACACACACACACACACACACACACACACACACACACACACACACAATGGAATATTACTTGGCCAGAAAAAAGGATGAGATCTTGTCATTTGTGAAAACATGGATGGACTTAGAGGGTATTATGCTAAGTGAAATATGTTAGACAAAGAAAGATAAATGCCATAGGATTTCACTTTTATCTGGAATCTAAAAAAACAAAATAAATGAACAAACAAATAAAAAGCAAAAATAGACCCATAAATAGAGAATAAATTGATGACTGCTGAGAGAAGGGGTTGTGGGGGGTGGGCAAAATGGGTAAAGGGGAGTGGGAAGTACTGGCTTCTAGTTAGGGAATGAATAAGTCACAGGATGAAGGGCACAGCATAGGGTATTGTAATAGTGTTGTATGGTGACAGATGATAACTACACTTGTGGTGAGTAAGTATAACATAACATGTAGAGTTGTGGAATCACAATGTTGTACACTGTAACTAATGTAACATTGTATGTCAACTATACTTGAATTAAAAAACTAATAATAAATTTTTAAAAATCAACCATTTGTCATAGGTATTTGTATAGAAAACATAAAAAGATTAAGTGACAAAGCTAGTAAATAAAATCTGATGACCAAATCCATGTTCCTGCATTTTTAGTATTGAAAAATTAAAGAAGCCTACATGTTTAAAAATGAGAGAATGATTAAAACAAGTATTAAAAATACAAGCAGTAGACACACCAAAATATTCCCTTTGCAAGGATGACCTCTCTCTAGCATCCATTACAAAGGAAAAGCATTGTCTCATATGCCTCCCTCCTGGTTAACCTGGATTCTTAAGCACTCTGCAACCTCACCATTGATCCCAGCACTGAGACCACTTGCTCTGTACTAATTAGTCACCATTCTAAACTTCTGAATACAGAGTCCTTCCTCTTACTGGTTAATTGCAGAGAATCAATGAAAAGCAGACCTTTAAAGGCTAGAAGGAAGTTCACTCTTTTAATGAAATATTGGGCTAATTAAAGGGAATTATAATGTAAGAGAAAAAGTTTAAACATATTTGTTAACTACCACTGTTCCTATATTCCAAAGGAAAAGAACCCAATAAAAACCATCCCAGAAGATTCCTTTATGAGCATCTCCCAGCCTACATCCAAGCACTAGCCACACTTCCTGGATAGGATATGTGGGGAAGAAAGTTTAAGATTAAAATATAAATTAATTTGGCAAATTGACCCATCTTGGGCACAATACCTTATCATAATGAAATAAATAGCAAAAATATTCATAATGAAAATATTTCTGATGTTCCTGAATATATCTCTATTTTAATATTCCTATATTTTTTGTCAGTATAAGAAAAAAATTTATAATAAGATACATTTTTTTGAGGATGGAGAGCATTTAAATAATATTCTGTATCACTTTTTACAGTTATTTTTCCTTTAAATTTATTTTCTCTGAATTCATATTCTTCTCAATTTTATAATTTATAGACTTTTAATAACAGTTTATAAAATTTCAATATTCCCTCTACTATTAATTAATGCTACTTCTAAGCCTAATTATTGTTTATCAGTATCTGTGGCTACTATAATCAATTTCCTCTAAAAGGGTCTGTTTCAACTTTTTCATATTTTGTTCTCCTTAACCTATTTAATAATGTCCTTCATAATCTGTTTAATCTCATTGCTGGTATTTTCTCTTTCCTAATCTATAAAGGATGTCAGCTATTTTGAAATTATCTCTCGAACTTTTTTTTATCTTCTATAACCATCATTCAAGTTAATCCTACATGTTTTTTGTCAACGACAATATTTATTTTTCTGTTGATTTCTGATAATTTCATGGTAAAGACATATTAGAACTTTCTAGTCCTGGGGCGCCTGGGTGGCGCAGTCGTTAAGCATCTGCCTTCGGCTCAGGGCGTGATCCTGGTGTTCTGGGATCGAGCCCCACATCAGGCTCCTCCACTAGGAGCCTGCTTCTCCCTCTTCCACTGCCCCTGCTTGTGTTCCCTCTCTCACTGGCTGTCTCTCTCTCTGTCAAATAAATAAATAAAATCTTTAAAAAAAAAAAAAGAACTTTCTAGTCCTTTATGGACGGAACTGTAAACTGCTCTGCTTTAGTTATGGTGTCCTTTAAAATACTCATGAATTTTAATATTTCATCTCTCACTGAAACATAATAACTTTATACTTCAATTCCTGCAAATTTGATTTATTGGAAGCTAATGGTAATGAAATGCTGTTGTATGTGATCTTATTATTTAATATTCTAAATTTTAATATCTTGTAGGCTCTATGTGCAAAGCTTGCCTGATTGTAATAAAGTATCTTGATGTGAGAGGCTTTAGAGGTCATCTGTTCCATTTCTTGCTTTGGTAAGATGATAATGATGCCATGTTGAACAAGGATAAAGCTACCTTATCTCTCTAGCTCTCCAAAGGACATTCAAATTATAACTAGGTGGTTTAAAATCTCCGTTATTGAATTATTTAGAATTTGACACAATAATCTCTAGAAATTTTTCACACTAAAGTATCAGATTAATTCAGATGGCAACCCATTATATCAGTATTGACATTCTGAAAAGAAAATGGCTATTAAGTAATGTACTTTTTCATTTACATCCACTTAGAATTTCTTTTGTCTATTCTGCCCGCATTGATTTTACTTTTCATATACATATTAAAAGTAATTTTCATCTTTCTCATTTCGGCTTGATATATCTTGAAGTTCTTCTAGCCAAGAAGCATCAACATTAAAAATGAGTAAAGTAGAATATTTCTTTCATAGTATTGATAAACAGAATATTTATCTTCATTACATCTCTAAAAGTTGACAGTTTCATGAGCTCAAACCCTGCATAGGGCTGTGCCCTGAGTGTGGAGCCTGATGAAGATTCTCTCTCTCCCTCTCCCTCTCCCCCTGCTCCTCCTCCCAACTGCTCTCTGTCACTCTCTTAAAAAAAGAAAAAAGAGTAGCAATGTCAGACAAAGCTGCCTAGAATGGAGATGGAGAAGTCCCTAGCATACCAGGCAGCTTTACAGGGCAACTCTCAGCAAGTAGGTGATTCTCAGAAAGGACTAGGCACACAGTGGGAAAAGGAGTCTGGAGCCCAGAAGCCAGATCTACCTGTTCTGGGTCTGTGAGTGGCAGAGAAGTAGAAAGCCATTGGGCTGTAAGAAAGCCATTGGGCTGTAAGCCTATGAACTTAAACTGAACTGCAATTGGCCCTATAATGCATAAGTTAGATCACAGAGATCATATGAATTTTCTATAATCAATTACAAAATTGAGAAAATGGACATAAATAACTTATATTGAATGTAGATCCAGAAGCAAATCAAATTAAACCCAATAAGGCTATGTTCCTCACACATATAAGTATAAACATTGAAATTCACTCTTATTACACAAATTTGACTCTAATGTTGGAACTCAGAATGAGAGTAAGAAACTGGCTGAGTGATCATTTTCTTTATTATTAGCTTAGATAAGGGGAACTAGGAAATGAGTATTGGGTTCCTGGAGTTGTGTGAAAAGTTTTACTCACATTTTTCAGATTTAGTAAACACAATGGAGCTTTGCGGTATCTATTGGTGTTTCTGTTTTACAGAAGACTTGAGGCTTTGAGTCAATAACTAAGGCCCATGCATTCCTAATCCTAAAGAAGTAAACACAGATCCTACTTTTTAATCAGTAAGCAATAAAATATTTAACTGCTTTAAGATTTAGTCCTAGAGATAATATCACAAAATGTTGATAATAGTATAATTATACTATAATTAGAAGCACAAATATCCTATTGAATAAGAAATATTAATAATATAAAATGCCAAATAATGAAAAACTGAAAATGTCTTGGTATAGTTGATCATTTTCAGTTGGGTTTACAGAGTAGTTAAATTATACAATATATACATAAAGCAAAATTTCTAATTACTTCATCATCTCATCCTGATAGATGGTAAGCATTGTAAAAATGCTGCCTCCTCTAAACCATAGAGACAAATGAACTATCTTATGACCAAAAGAATGAGAACTGAAAACTTAAGAACCTAACCAAAACCCATAAAGGTTTACTCTCATACCTTCTGTGTAAATGCTTTCAAGTTAAAGTTATTAAAATCTGATTTTCAAAAATAAAAAAATCAAACATAACTGAGTTCACAAAAGATAATAGGATAAAAATGGAAAAACTTCTTAATTGTTTTTTTCCAATATCAGCAGCCCAAAGACATCAAGCTCATGATATAATCAATAAAATTGTCATGCTCTGAATTCTAAAATAATACTGGGTGGCATTAAATCTCTTGTTGCAGAAACTCTATAATGCACTCAACAGATTTCATTTTGGCCTGAAATATAATGTTTCTTGCTTGACTAAAATTCAAAAAAAAAATATATATATATATATATATATGAAAATGTAGTTTAGCTACTGATATAGAGTGTAGTCCCCCTAGTCAAAGAACCTAAGAAAATCAATGTATAAAATTCTACCCCAGAACTCTCATTTGGAATCACTTTGTGAGGGTTATTTCTCATTTTTAATAACACAGAATTGGAAAGCTAAGATAATGGAAACAAAATTGCTCTAATGGTAATAAAATATTTGTAAACTAAAATATATTCATTTTGACTGCAGAAGAGACATTTAAATAATTTAACTGCTGTGAGTAAAATTGAAATGGAGCTGTAATTACTCAGATTTTCAGCATTCCTTCCTTTACAAAGAGAAAGAACTGCTACTGGTTTCCCCATCACAGATACTTCTATCCTGCCAAATAAAAAGATTAAAAATATGTGCCAGCTGCAGGAAGAGTGAGCCTGCAGCAAATTAACAAAATACAGGTGACACTTTTTCCAATCACTCTTTCTTATTAATGTGGTGTCTTGCAAATATGTATTTCATTAACTCTGTAAGAATATACATGAGGGATACATCAGCCTTAAGTGAAAGCAGGAAAACAGCTAATTTTTTTTTCAATTTTAAGGACCTTTTTTTATTGGTTCTTTAGAAAGTACTACAAATAATTCTTTTAAATCAAGACTATAAAAATGTGGCCCAAAAATTACCTGAGTAGTTTTCTACTCTTTATTGGAACATCCCCCCAGTAATCTGGGAATCTATGAATACCAAATTCTACAGTCTAGATAAGAAAAAAAATTTAAGGATTTTCAATATTATAATTTTTCCCTGAATATTTGTAGATTTGAGATGATTTTAGAATAAAGACACTCTTCAAAGAATTAATCTACTACTTTCTTTCACCTACACCTTTCTCCACACACACAAAAAAATTTTTTTAATATGTCTTCTACTAATGACTATTATCCTCTAGTCTCTATTATTTTTCTTTCATCCAGTCATTGCTTTATTCTGTCTTTTGTTCCATATTAAATTCAGGTCCTTCTCCCAAATCTTTGCCACATGCAAGCAGGCAAGGACCACTATTATTTTAATAGCCACCAATTCTTTATTGTTTAACGGGCTATCTCTTAAATTTAGGTGGCTAAATTAGATTTCAGGGAGAAGGATAAGAATGCATCTGTTGCCTTTTTACCTGCCTCTTATATATGGAATTACTAAGAGGATCTGCCACAACTGATCCTAATCAGGAAAAATGTTTATTATCATGTCTGTCCACAAGGTAGTGGGATCCAAATGTCAATCACCTAAATACAAAACATATCATGGACAAAACTGGAATCTCCTGAGTTTATAACACCCTTCTTCCAACAATTCATAGCCTAAACCTCTAATATGAATACCCATGTCTTATCAGTACACATAAGCAGATTTTTGACTCATTTTCACATACCTATTGGGAATGAAGACTGACTCTGAATCCATTTTGCTGGTGCCTGACCAACTCTTAGCTCTTTCAGCTCTTTCTCCCAAGGGATCTCTCCTCTACTCTCCTTTAGTGCCCACAAACACCAGCTGAGGATCTATGGAAAGAGGACACCCAGAATTAAAAGGCCATATCCCCTTCACTTGTAATAGCACGTAACTGTTTTTCTTCTCAGTACCTCCTCCATTTTTTTTAATAAACCCCTTCCTTTGATAAATGCCTCCTTTGAACTATGTGATTCTAGTAATGGCTTCCAATTACTACATTGATTTGTGAACTAGCCATGGAGGTCCTATATGACCCATTAAGACCATATCATAATTACATTGTCTTCAAGCCTATATATAGTATTGGTCCAATAGGTGAACACTTTTCTAAGCTGCTCCAGGGTCATTCTCTGAGGGTTTGTTTTATTTTGGTATTTATATTTTTTGTTTATAGTTGGGAAAAAATCCCTTGGGAATCACTTGGGTTATAAAGCTATGAAGACTGAGCTGAAGAACTGCCAGCCAACACAGTTCTATTTTGTGAAGTTTAGTGGTTAAATATATTGAAGTAACCATGGAAAGAAAGAGAAAGAGAAGAGAGTATACAGTTATTAGTCCCTGAAGTCCTTGGAGATGTGTGGGACCTACTTTCCAGAAGCTCGGTTCCTTAGCTCTTTCTTCAAATCAGTGAATTGGATAATTTTTATTTTTACCTAAGTTAAGTTTATCTATATTTTTTTTTAAGTATGCTCCACACCCAGTGTGGAGCCCAACATGGGGCCTGAACTTAGGACCCTGAGAGCAAGACACAAAGCCAAAATCAACAGTCAAGCTATTAACCAACTGAGCCACTCAAGTGCCCCACCTAAGTTAATTTCAGTTGCATTACTAACTTCCTTGCAAACCACATGCCTGGGAGCACTTGATTTGTGCAAATATACAGGATGGTCATTTGTATTACCCTGGTAGCGATAATATATAATATCCAATTTAGAGTCAAGTCAATTATTTTCAGTGCTCACTAGAGCTAACACCAGGTACTATTTGCTTTCAAAAATCAAAATTAGCCCAACTCAAATCACTGGTATTAGAGTTACAATAATATTTAAATACTTAAACTCAAATTGCAAAATTGTTCGAGTTATGTTGACCCTCCACTAGGGATCTCCTCCCTCAATTAGATTAAAAATCTATTATCACTGTCACTCCTTCCTAAAATTACTATCTAGTGAAGTTTTCTGTATGGTCAATTTAAATGATGAGATAGGTTCACTAATTTTATACAAATAAGCTCAAAACCTTTTTTATCATTTTATTTTAAAACATACCATCTCACCCATAAAAAGATGGAAAAATATTCCATGCTCATGGATTGGAAGAATTAGCATAGTTAAAATGTCCATGCTACTCAGAGCAATCTACACTTTCAATGCTATCCTGATCAAAATAACCGAGGACATTTTTCAAAGAACTGGAACAAATAGTCCTTAAATTTCTATGGAAAAGAAAAGGCCCTGAATCTCCAAGGAACTGTTGAAAAGTAAAAACAAAGCTAGGGGCATCACAATGCCGGATTTCAAGCTGTACTACAAAGTTGTGATCACAAAGACAGCATGGTACTGGCACAAAAACAGACACATAGACCAATGGAACAGAATAGAAAACCCAGAAATGGACCCTCGGCTCTTTGGGCAACTAATCTTTGATAAAGCAGGAAAAACCATCCCGTGGAAAAAAGACAGTCTCTTCAATAAATGGTGCTGGGAAAATTGGACAGCTACATGCAAAAGAATGAAACTTGACCACTCTCTCACACCATACACAAAAATAAACTCCAAATGGATGAAAGACCTCAATGTGAGACAGGAATCCATCAAAATTCTAGAGGAGAACATAGGCAACAACTTCTATGACATCGGCCAGAGCAACCTTTTTCACGACACATCGCCAAAGGCAAGAGAAATAAAAGATAAAATGAACTTATGGGACTTTATCAGGATAAAGAGCTTCTGCACAGCCAAGGAAACAGTCAAAAAAACTAAGAGACAGCCCACGGAATGGGAGAATATATTTGCAAAGGACACCACAGATAAAGGACTGGTATCCAAGATCTACAAAGAACTTCTCAAACTCAATACACGAGAAACAAATAAACAAATCATAAAATGGGCAGAAGATATGAACAGACACCTTACCAATAAAGACATACAAATGGCTAACAGACACATGAAAAAATGTTCAAAATCATTAGCCATCAGGGAAATTCAAATCAAAACCACACTGAGATACCACCTTACGCCAGTTAGAATGGCAAAGATAGACAAGGCAAGAAACAACAATTGTTGGAGAGGATGTGGAGAAAGGGGATCCCTCCTACATTGTTGGTGGGAATGCAAGTTGGTACAGCCACTCTGGAAAACAGTGTGGAGGTCCCTTAAAAAGTTAAAAATTGAACTACCCTATGACCCAGCCATTGCACTACTGGGTGTTTACCCCAAAGATACAGACGTAGTAAAGAGAAGGGCCATATGCACCCCAATGTTCATAGCTGCATTGTCCACAATAGCCAAATCATGGAAGGAGCCGAGATGNTTTGGTGGGAATGCAAGTTAGTACAGCCACTGTGGAAAACAGTGTGGAGGTCCCTTAAAAAGTTAAAAATTGAGCAACCCTATGATCCAGCCATTGCACTACTGGGTGTTTACCCCAAAGATACAGACGTAGTGAAGAGAAGGGCCATATGCACCCCAATGTTCATAGCAGCATGTCCACAATAGCTGAATCATGGAAGGATTTCAACAGATGACTGGATTAAGAAGCTGTGGTCCATATATACAATGGAATATTACTCAGCTATCAAAAAGAACGAATTCTCAACATTTGCTGCAACATGGATGGCACTGGAGGAGATAATGCTAAGTGAAATAAGTCAAGCAGAGAAAGACAATTATCATATGGTTTCTCTCATCTATGGAACATAAGAACTAGGATGATCGGTAGGGGAAGAAAGGGATAAAGAAAGGGGGGGTAATGAGAAGGGGGAATGAAACATGGGAGACTATGGACTATGAGAAACAAACTGAGGGCCTCAGAGGGGAGGGGCGTGGGGGAATGGGATAGACCGGTGATGGGTAGTAAGGAGGGCACGTATTGCATGGTGCACTGGGTGTTATATGCAACTAATGAATCATCGAACTTTACATCGGAAACCGGGGATGTAATGTATGGTGACTAACGTAATATAATAAAAAATCATTAAAAAAATACCATCTCACCAATATCTTAGGAATTCTAAAACTACATTGACTTTATCATCTTTCACAATAAAATAGAACATGAGCAAGTTAAAAAGGAAATAAGGATGTATCTGAGTTTTCTATTTTCAATAATAACTATTGCTTAAAGTCTCTACAACCATCAAGGATTTTAAAAATTCCTTTGTGTAGTATTTATAATGTAAGATAAACCACACAACCAAAATGTTTGCAAGCAAAGGCTTTTACAGTCTGATGGCCTTCCCATGAGGATACATATTAATAACTGAGTCTCATTTTTATTTTTTGTAATTTAATTGTCTACAAGTCACATTATCACTAAGTGCTACCTAAATTCAAAGTGTCACAGAAGACTTCATGAAATCAGTGGAATTGGATTTGAGATTTGACACATGGGGAGAATGCTGTTGGATATCTTTAGTGGCAAACAGGCAAAGGTATAAAAGCCATATTCAGGGAATTGTGAATAGAATGGTTGGGTTAGATTGATTGATTATGCATGGGGCAACTGAAAAGATATGGCTGAAAATATGGGCAGAATTCAAATTTTGGCAGGATCTGAATATCAAATGTCAATTATTCTATCAGTCAGTCAAAGTCCATCTTAAAACCATATCTGAGTATGTGCCATGTGCCAGGTATTGTGTTTAGCCAAGACAATACAAACTTAAATTTAGTCACTAGACCTATTAGGAGAGTGACAAGTAACAAAGATGTGATAAGGAATATTGAGGACTGAGAAGTTTTCTTGGAGAAACTGAAATCTGAGATGGATATTGAAAAATGATAAACATTAACAGGATAAATGAGAGTCAAACTGGGACAGATACATTAATTGAGTGCCAGGAAGAAGGGAAAGGACAGAACCAGAGAGAATATGACATGCAGAGAATTACAAATAATTATTAAAAAACCTGCAAACTTGAAGCTTATAGTATGGAAACAGAATTCAGGAGCTATATTGGGAAATTGAATTATTATACCCTGCTATTTTTGGGAAAAGGAAACTTAAATATCATCTAGTTCATACTGTTTTATTCTTACAAAGTTAGAAATAATTTTGTATATCTTTTTATGTAATTATTCAGCTTAGAAAAAGACATTCTTCATAATAGTCTTTAGTCCAATTGTATCCGTATTATCACAAAGTGTTAAATAGCTTAGTTTACATGGTGAGTACCATGAGGGCAGGATGCTTATCTGTTCTGTTCCTGATGCATCTCAAGATCTTAGAGATAAGATCTCAGAGTAGTACCTTCCTTGCACAGAGCATTCAGAAAATATTAGGTGAATAAAATTAATAATATATTAATATATTCTCAGAGATGTAACTTTTTTTTTTCCTTTTACATTATGAGTGCATTGAAATAAAAGAAAGCCTATCATTGAGTTTCTGGGTTCAGAGATTCATAGAATTGAACTCCAAGGAAGAGTAATGGAGTTTTATTTGTCTTCCTGCAATTACCTTTTGGATAAGAATCCCAGGGAGCAAAACTCCTTCCCACTCTGATTGCTCCATATTGTCTGAGAAAGACTTCTCAAAGAAATACACTGAACACAAACCTGGATTGCATATGATCTCGGCCAGCTTTCAGCTTTAAACATATTTAAATTAGTCAAATGCTTACTCTAAAAAGCACTGATGTGGGAGTACTCTACTTCTGATGCATTTTGGTTGAACACTAATCAGCTGCTAGCCTCCTGTTACTAATTAGCTTTTGGTTTTCATATAGTGTGAGCTTAAAACTTATAGAAGTTTATATTTCAAATTTCTGCAGATATTTTAACAGTCTCAAACTCAACCTTTTTAACTCTAGGAGTGGGGGAAATAAAACAATAATCTTCTAGTATTTGTTCCTGTAAAATAAACTCACCACAACATTTATGAAGGCTATTAGAGCTGTATAACGTGTACAACTGCCAAACAACCAAAATCCTTTAATCCATAGCCCAAACTTTTTTGAAAAATAAAATGAGTACATTCAAGATTAAGCTATCTGAAAGAATAAAGGGTTATGATACAGGAGATATGTATCACTGTAGCCAGAAAACTCCTTTTTGTACTACTTCTCCTCTTTTCCTTAGTAAGTTAAAAACACTTTGAGCGCTTACCATGAGTAGAGGACTGTTTATTTTCTCTTCTCAAATATAGTAGAAATCCTTTCACAAGTAACATATATAAACCAAAGGGCACCCCCTTTCTTTAAAGATTTATTTATTTGTGTGTGAGAGAGAGAGAGAGTGAAAGGGAGGAGGGGCAGAGGGAGAAGGAGAGAAGCAGAGTTCCCGCTGAGCACAGAGCCCCACCTCAAGACCCTGAGATGGTAACCTGAGCCGAAATCAAGGGAAATCAAGAGTGGGACGCTTAATGACTGAGCCACCCAGGCACCCAAAGGACACCCTTTTGAAGACTTCTTTTGATAGCTTTTGTTATCTACTTAGTTCCAATTTCCTAAAGCAGCCAACCTATTATGATTTAATACTCTGTTTTATATCTACAGAATTTATAGAAATAGAATAACTTCATAAACTCTTGGATATAGGGTGTCCATAAACCTTTTCCATTTGTGCCTGAACATTCTCCAGGTAAGTACATTAACACTTACCAAGTGCCTACTACATACATGCTCTAAGCTGTAAAATGATATTTAATGATTGAAGCCTAAGTTCATAGTTCTGAATTTTATAGGTAAAATAAAATAGGATAAGGTGAAATAAGATAAAATGTTAAACAAATAACTTTTCCATTTAAATTGAGGGGCAGCATAGTGTAGTAGCTAAGATAGTAAGACTATTTGGACTTGACTGACCATTTATACTCATTAGCTTTGTGTCTTTGGGCAAGTTTCTTAGTCTCTTCACCTCTCTTAGCATCTCGGTTTCCTCATCTATAAATTAATGATAATAATAGTTAAGACAATACATTAACCTGCTTAGAACATTGCTGCAACCTAGGAAGGAATTAATAAATACTAGCTACTATTATCAAGGTGATCCCCACTGAAAAACTCCAGCACTCATCATAGCACGTTGCTCATAGTAAATAACAACAAAGATATTTTGTGAGAAAAAAGAAAAATTCAATCCTGTTTGGGAAGATGTAATTATAAGTTGTATAATTCACAATTTAAAATAGAGAATGGGGCACATGGGTGGTTCAGTCAGTTAAGCGTCTGCCTTCAGCTCAGGTCATGATCCCGGGGTCCTGGAATCCAACCCCAAGTTGGGGCAGGTTCCCTGCTCAGTGGAGAGCCTGCTTCTCCCTCTCCCACTCCCTCTGCTTGTGTACTCTCTCTCCCCCTCTTTCTCTCTCTCTGTCAAATAAACAAAATTTAAAAAAATAAAAAAAATACGGAAAATAAATCAAGTGCTCAGATGAAGAAGAATTCCCATTGGTGGTAAGATCAGATAGTAATTTCTTCCAGGGCTCCTGATAAAAAGGCCATTGTATGATGAAATAAATAGTACTCTTCACAACAGTGATAAAATAAGCATAATGGCAACTTCAATCCTCAATATAGGCTGATGGCATCATACCAGTGACCAACTCAGAACAATTCAGAAGAAGCAGTTTTGCAAAGGGTTGCTGTTAGTTTGAAAAATCGGGAGTTTCCCAGGTGAAATTTGAAATTGGCCTCCATCCACGGAGGGCAAGGAGAGACTGAAAAAAGTGGTGAGCCACTTCAGATTAGTAGGTGGCAGGTTTAATAAGCAGGGGAACTTACATATGAGGCTTGTTTTGGGCAGCCACAAGACTAATAGTTCTCTGCACTGGCCTGCCAGAACCCTAAGCTTATACAGAGGCCTACACTGGGTTCAGTCACATATTTAATCCAGATGGTCTCAACAACACCTTACTCTCAAGGCTGTGAACTTGAAACAGCTCCTAATGGGGGAGTGGTGTAGACATATATTCCAAGGACAGGTGGAGTGAAGAGACTCTGATTGCCAGGTCCAACTCACAGGTGAACCAGTGGCCCTGTCTTCTCAGTGACTTCCTCCAGTAGATGCTAATGAACTAGATATTTCTGCTGTTTTAACTTCTTCTAGGGATATAATCTATATTATCTATAAAAATCCTTGACATTTAAGCAATCCTCCTTGAATATTTTTACCATCAAATAATGTTTTGAAAAATGAGTGACAGAGCTTGAGATTGTATTCTTGGCAAAAGAAGGCTGCAGGGTAACTAATCCATGCTGCCATTTGAGCATAAATATATCTTTCTTACCGAACAAAATTGTGAGGTAAAATCATTTTGTAGAAGCTGAGGTGTCCCATAGAGACAGTTATCTATATAGAAAACCATCCTATTTTTGCTCTGTAGAGATGATGTCACGTGTTTTCTATGGATGGGTATTTTAAATACAGCCCAGCGCACAGGCACATTAGAGGTGAAGTGTCCAAGCTTCACTTCATGGAATATAAAATAAATTATTTTATTTTGAAAAAAAAAGTAGTAATTATAAACAACTGCCTCAGGCAAAATAAACTCTCTGTAGTATATCCTATACTACATAGACTCATGCTTGTGAGCAAAATAACTTCTAGGTAGACTGGGTGTGACAGAACACCAAAGTAACCAAATGAGGTAATTTATTTTATGGCTTTGTCTTTTACAAACCTGTTAAAAGCAAGGAAATGTCTATCAAAGGTAATTGGCTCTGTTTTAGAAGCAGGGTAGATTGTTTCTGAACAAATCAAATTCAAGCTGATAAGGTTATAACAGACACTTACCTGTCTACTATTCAAAAAGTAGTGTCAGCTCATTAAGAAACACATTTTAAAGAAAGGATAACAATACATACCTTTTTACCCCCTTTGAAAACTTAACTTTGGATTAGAAGACTGTTACCAGTTCTAAATACTGCATTACCAAATGAGGTGCAGCTCTTCCATGAGCAGCAAATGGGTCTGTATCCGTAGCTACAGCCCTCCTGTCACTACCTGATGGCCACAAAGATAGAATTCAGAAAACAATACGTAGATTTATTTCCTGGTAGATATTTCCATGAGATGATGAAGAATGCAATGAGAGTAAAAGCTATCCCTAAAGCCTTCCTGAGCCTTGGGTAAATATTATCCTGAATATTCAATACCAGACTAGTGCCAAGCAAGCAGTACAATTTGGGATAGCCAACCAACAAATTGCTCTATGCTTCACTTGGAACAGAGGGTCTTCCTTTTTGAAGTGAAATAACCATACTCTTATATGACCTGTCAGACCAGGCCTATTGAGTTAATAAATATAAAATAATTAATAATGATCAGCAAAATTCTTTAGAAGCCTTAGACAGGGTAAGGATGAAGGGAGAGAATCTTCCCTAGATGCTTTATTTGGCAAATATTTTAAGAACAAAATGAGGACTGTTAGTGGGATCCATTGAAAATTTCATAGCATTTACAAAATTTACAGACCATTTATCTTTTCTGTAGAACTAAGAAAAATGAGTCTCCATGATGTAGTTAAAAATAGAGGATTCTTCACTCTCAACCCCTAGTTTTCCTTTAATACCAGATTTAAAACCTTTAATCATATTACCCAATAGCATTTTTTTACAGTATTTGCTACGAGATTTTATTTTTTATTTTTATTTTTTTAATTTTTTTAAATTTTTTAATTTTTTTTATTATATTATTTTAGCCACCATACAGTACATCCCCGGATTCCGACGTCAAGTTCGATGCTTCATTAGTTGCGTATAACACCCAGTGCACCATGCAATACGTGCCCTCCTTGCTACCCATCACCAGTCTATCCCATTCCCCCACCCGCCTCCCCTCTGAAGTCTTCAGTTTGTTTCTCGTAGTCCATAGTCACTCATGTTTCATTCCCCCTTCTGATTACCAATAGCATTTTTTTAAGCTAAGCTCTTTTGAAGCATTCTGATATGTACAATAATCATTAAATGTTCTAACGTCTCATCTTAAAATTTTTTGCCTGATGCTTCACTAGCATCACTAAAGTATTTTGGCCTTCTGGTGTTCTTTGTTAACCCATGTGATCAGTGGAATCTTGAAGGGAAGGCTGTGTCTTTCTCATTGGTTCACCTCCAGGATATTGGCCAGCAATAGTAACGTCTCCATATGTCTATTGTTTTAGAACCATGAGCTAGTATAGTGGGCCTTATGCTTGTTCTGACCTTTTGGAACTAAGAATTATTTTAATTTATCTGACAATAAGAGAGAAAATAATTTCATCCTCAAGACACCCAAATGGGGTTTTATAAATCCTTTGCCAAAAAGCATTAATGAATAGAGATTTCCCTAGCTTCTCTAGTTTATTCATTTGTCCTGATAATACTCTAACATAGAAATGATCAGGCTTAAAACAAGGAGAAAATAATCTTTCTTTTCTCTCTCTCTCTTTTTAACTCAAACCAAAACATGCATTTTAAAAGGGGCATGGAGCAACAATGCATAGGATGGTTAACTATAATGTAATCTATAATGCTGTCCCTCTAAATCAATATGTGGGTAACATTTCCCTTACATCTATCCTATATAATATTGGACACCACCACCAAGTACTAATAAAAAATGAACTTGCTAAGAAGTCTCCTATTAATAATAATATATATGCTTCTCTGAATGCATGCCTTGCAGTGAAGCAATCCTTTCATTCCTGCCCAAAGCAGAGCACTTTCAAAACTGACACCAACCCTGGTACTCAGAAGCCCATAAATGATTATCTCAGCCATGGGCTACATAAAATAAATTAAGTTTTAAAGATCATAAAAATAAAACCATGTGTCTAAACATATGGCATGTTCATTGGCAGTGTGAGTGCTCATCATAAGAGAAATCTCATCCAGTGTGTCAGGAAACGGAATCAAATATTTCCTCCCATGTAAGTCAGAGAGCTCAAGGGCAGCCTCCCTAAGGTTTACAGTGACTACACCAGTTGAAATACTTACTATCACTGACAGTACAGAGGTAAAAACCCAAAACCATAAATATGGAGAAATAAAAATTCTAAAATCAATACTTAGAGAAAATTCAAACCTCAAATGGATGCTTTTACCCTACCAGAAAAAAAAAAAAAAACACTGAAAAATCCTGGTAATTAGTAGGTCAGATAAAGACTAGAATAAAAACGGTGCCAGGCATTTAGCCACAGACATCAGTACTTCCTCCTAATAATGCTTCTTGAAAGTTTCAAAACCATCTGGTTCTACAGCCAAGTCAACCCAGGAAGGAAGAAAATTGGAGTTCCACCTGCCACTTTTTAAATGTGTCCACCCTAGAAGTGAAACACAATATTTTCTACTTATATATTAATAGTCAGATCAAATCACATGCAATTACTATCTTCCTACATGCATGGAAATAGAGCAAAACTGGATATTGGTGTAAGGCTTGATTCTATGACTAGACAGGACTTTGTGATTTGTGGAATTACATAAATCCACCGCTTTCCAAAGTACCTAACTACACCCTTGACTTACAGGAAAGTAAAGTAGCCTCTTTGGGAAAGTATTCAAACTATGTCCACAATTGTCTGTGGGCCCAATGGACTTAAAAGGACTTAGAGTAAATTGCGTCTGTTGGTAAGAACCCAAATTGTGATGAGGGATAATGAAAGGGAGGGAAGAAGGCATCTGGCATTTTTGAGTCAGTCTCAACAATCAGGCCTAAGGACTGTAGGCAAATGATGACACTACAAAGAGTTTAGTGATTGTTCCATAATGAGTATGATTTTCTTCTACCATAAAAATGCTTTAAAAAAAAGTTTCTGGAGTAGCATAAATTTCCATGGAGTCAAATGTCACTGTTTTGCATTCTTACATCAAAAAGCCTTTAAAGATATTGCCTTATATAACTTCAGACCAGTCAATGAGCTTTTGCCCTTCCTTATCAAGAATTCAATGACAGATGCTTATCAGGAGTGATCCAGGATGCTTTCAAGTATATGAAAACATATGTTAAAATTTCCTGTATCCCATTCTTCTTCAAGATAGAAACCCTTCGAAATAGAAACTTCTTCAAAATAGAAATCTGATTTTTCTTTTATTTATTTATAGTTCTTTTCAAAATTTCAACTACCAGAATACAATCCTGAGAATAAAACAGATTATTTTCTAAATGTGAAGATCATAAGACATAGTAGAAGACATTTCCTCATACTGGTATAATGTTTCAGTAACTATTTTTTCTCTTTAAAAAAAATAGAAGAATCCTAAAAAAAGACAATTGAAAATAACCAAATATGTAAATGAGTATTATAATCCTCATAGTGAAATTCTATGTCCAGTCCTCTTTAAAATATAATTTCATGGGGGAACAGTCCAAATCCTAACCTACTCCAAGCAAATTGTAACATAATCTTTTAAATCGAAACACAAGCAATCAGGTTAATGAGTCTCAAAAGACAAGGAAATTTACAACTGTTAGTTCCTCTCTCAAAATCTGTGAGATTTCAAGGACCTGTAGTTTCCAATCGCAAAAGATAAAATCAACCTGTTTGAAACTTCACAAAAATAAATGCATAAATAAATAAGTTAAAAAAAAAAAGGATGAGCAAGTAAGTGCTAAATTTCTGCAAAGTGTTGCAACCTTAAAATGATCTGTCCCACGCAATCATCAATAGCATGATAAATATGCTAATCATTCTGGTTTTTTTTCTCTTAAAGACTTAATGTTTCAGAAAACAATTAGGAACTGAAACTAAACAATCATGTCTTAGAGAGAAAGGAATAGAGAAAAAGTACCCTAGCTAACAGTCCAGCACCAACTCTTAAATGAATTAGTTTATGTCACTCAAGAAGCTCATTTTGACTTATACATTATGCTGAAACATGTGTATTTGTTCTCTTTACAGTGATGCTACCGTCCTCAAAAATCTCTATCACAATCTTTAAAATTATGTCTTTTAAAAATAGGATAGAATTTCATGATGGTGCTTTTGCATAAAAGAGTTAAAGATCGGACAAAAAAATCACATGGATTAAGGTAAAGGAGTGACAGTTCCAGTTTGAGAATATTCCTTGTTCTTTTTTAGGAATTTTGCTAAAAGTTTCTTATTACAGGTCATTATAAGAAGTTATTTTCTCTGTGTTCTAACTGGAACAAATAGACTTAAATTAAAGCTTAAGGGATTTCAGTTAGATATCTGGAAGGATCTGCTGACGGGGGTCTGTTAAGACTAGAATATAAGCTTGGAAAATCTTTTTATCTGCTAGCCTTTAAAAGGAGTGTGGGATGGTTTTTCCAACTTAGCTTGCCTAAAGACAGAGAAGACAGACTAGCTGACATTTCTGAAAACTTTTCCAGCACTAATTTTCTCTGATGTGGTGATTATGTAATTAGGTCCTCACCATAAATATTTCCCCTATTGCTTTTCCTCTATTCTCAGCCATCACCACCATTCCTCACCATCTCTGCAAATTCTTATTTTTTCTTTCAAAGACAGTTTCAGTGTAGAAAAAATAACAAAATTATTTTGAATAGGTGAATCTATTACACAAGGATATATATTTTTCCTGATGAGGGAAATTAATAAGACTTTATGTGACTATCAGTATTTAGGGATACATATGCTATACGCACATATAATAAGTGGTTAAAATAACTGAAAAGCCTTGCTCATTTTCTCTAACTCTGGATTTTTTTTTTTATTATATTGTCCCACTTGGCCATCCTATTCATAATTTTCAAATAATATATGTATGAATTGGAGATTTAGCTTTGCACTTCACAGTAACTGATTTCCAGAGGCACCTGAGTGATTTTATATACAAACAAAGTTGCTGCCTGTGTATTTCACTTGAGAAGTATTTTGGAAAATCTTTTATAATGCTGAGTTGAGTTGGGCCTATTTAATTCGGTTTGGTCTCAGCTTTCATGAATTTTCTATTTGAGTCAGTGATTTTCAAAGCCCTTCTAGGATTTTTGTAACCTTCCCATCAACCTTGGAAGGGAATCTTGTTTCCTAAAGCTTTTTAAATTACTTTATTTTACACTCAAAGTGCTAAAGATTTTTACCAGGCAGTGAGACCAAACTTACAGTCATTCAGACTACATTCAACTATAATTTTGAATAAATATTATTTATTCAACAATTCAACTATTATTTTGTATGTGATCAATTGTTAAGTGTAAACCATCTTTTCCAGAGAGTTGTTAGGTGAGCAATTGCAATGAGGTTTGTGGTGGGAAGTTCTATTATTTCAAATATCCTATGTAATCCTTTACTATGACCAAGTTCTTATTCCTGATCTAGGTAAATAACTCTATTCCATAAGTTTCTGCCTGTAATCTAGAAAATCATGATGAGTGTCTTCTTATGGTTCTTAAATTTTATACAGACACATGTCGTATTTTAACTCACATTCTTCTATCTCTTACACTTCTAGTGAAATTATTATGGCCTCAGTTGATATGGTTTGCTTTCCCTTTCATAAAACCACTACTAATCTTTTTGAGTACTTCCTATGTAACAAAACTCTTGTCAACCAAATAGGTTTCATTTTGTCATTATTTCAATTCGGTGAGCTCCATTTACAATTGTTCTGAACATAGCATATCTGCCCTGAGTATGCCCAGCCTGAAGTCTGTATTTATTTTTAATTCAGTTTTAAATTCCAATTTTTGGTGCCATTGTCATAATTCTAAACCTGGATACTAGTCTTTGGTGCATTCTTCACATTGTTAAAAAACAAAAATTCAACTGAGTAAATTTGAAGATCTAATTGGCTTTTAAAAATCTAATTGGATTTCAATATTTTAGGATCATAAGGGGAAAGTGCCATTCATGTATCAGGTACCATCCTATCTAGCAAGTGGAGGAGAGTTCTGAGGAGTAGTACAAAATGGAAGGTTTTTATAGGCAGGAGGGTGAGGCAAGAAGTTATTAGCAAAAAAAAAAAAAAAAAAAAAAAAGGNATTGTTTCAAGCAAGCTTACTTTCTCTTAGGAGGAAGTGCAGGGGATCTTATGAGATGCATTTCCCCACCTTCCTTTGGGGAATGAAAAGGGCCCTGTGCTGGAGTCCCTCATTGGTGCAGATCAGAAAATTCCAGATTAATTGGCTTAAAATTCCACTTCCAGAGAGGTTGAAACTGCAATCAAGTCTGAGTTTGCTGTCCTGGGGCCAAGTGATTCCACCTCAGTCCTGTGGTGTTCTTTTTAACAGCATTTAAGTTCATGCAACTTGTCTGTCATTGTAATGCAGTCATTTTCAAATTGTGATCCAAGTAAATCACAAAGCAGGTATGTCCCCTATAGGTCTACATGGTCCCCAGACAAAAGAGGACAGGAAGAATGTTGTATCCCTTTCTCCTCCCTTTGCAAATCATGTATATTGTCATCAAATACAACTCTTCAGTCCAGAATGTTAATCCTGAGAACATATAGCTATGACAGTGATAGAGATAAACTGTGGGGGAAGCCTAGGAAGAGAAAAGGAAAAGCCAAAGGTACTGAATCTGCCATAACATGTCTCTGCGGCTTCTCATGCCACAGTCTTCAATTAGTATTTCAACAACCAGCCTGTAAGTATACAGAGGGAAAATGATCTGAGCTTGATGCACAGCAAAAATGTAATTATGGCAGGAAACAGAGGAGGCTGCTAAAGGTAAATCTTTCCCCAAACCACTCCCCTAAACTTCACCTAAGTCATCCAGGCGTGAATGAAGTCTGCTATAAAGTAGCCTAGTTGCACTCCATGGGTTTTTACATTCCTTAGGACACCATAAGAAGCTTGGCTCACTTAATCTCAATTTCTAATTTGTTAAAATCATTAATTTTTAAAAATGTATATTAAACACACTCTGTGAATGTTAAAAGTTTTAAAAATTTAATTACTGAATGGCTGGTAAAAATCCAAAACCTGTTTTATATATTTTTTTATCTCCGTTTGATTGGGTACTTTCTAATGTTTTCTTTTATCTTAAACAAGTTGCATTGCTATAGACACTATTAAAAAACAGAAATGTTTTCCCCACTCCTATTTGATATGAAAATGTCTTTGTGACTTTTGTCCAATATGAGAAAGACTAGTATATTTGGGATAAATCTGATATCTAAAGGAAAAGTTATGAATTTAATTACTTGATGAAGCTGGTAAGCAGGTATGTATCCATCTTAGGTCAATCATTTTGATTCAGGCCATGATTGAAATAAATGTATTACAAGTCTAACTTGAAGTTGCTGAACTTGGCCAACTCAGAGAACCTGTTCCTCTCCCTCTTCTCTCCTCCTCCTCCTCCTTCTTTTTTTTTTTTTTAACAGCACATAAAGATGATTCTCAGCTTGCTAGCCCCACAAAAACAAGCCATAGCCCCCATCTGTCCTGCCAGCATCAGCTGGAATTTGCTGACCCCTAATTAGATAGACTGTGATTGTTTCCCTTCAGTTTTCCTTCCTCCATAGAGAGCTTCCAGATACTGAAATGGAGAGGCTAGTACTATTTATTGTTATCATGGAGTAAAAAATTTCTCATATTTTAGGTGAGCAGGGAAATATTTTCAATGTTTATAACTCATTACTATGTCCAGAGAAATTCAATTAAACTGTTCCTTTACCAGTTACCACATGAACACTCTCATGTTACTTCTCTGTTAATTAAGAATTCTATAGAAAGATTTGTGTTAATTAGACCATTCACTACAGAGTTTATGTACACTGTATTCACAGACAAGATGACTGTAAAATATATTGGTTTCCAATATTTGATCCTTTACTTAGCACAGTATAAGTTACTGGGAATATTTGGATAAATATAAGAGTTCACAGACAGTAGAAAGGATAGACAGGTAATAATTAAAATATTTAAGCTAAAGAATGTGAAATTTAAGCAGGACTTGGATGCATTTCCAAGTGGCCAGGTGCATGAAGCAGAAACATATACTTATCTAAGACCCAGAAAAGAGACATGACCTCGAGAGATATGTTGGAGAGCAATCAGTGCATATGCAAGCTAAAAATGTATCCATACTCAGGTCCCTTCAAGGAGAGAGCATAGAAAGAGAGGAGAGTGGCTGGAGGGATAGCAGTACTAGCAGTACCTGGAAAAGAAGGAAGTGGTGCATAGGAAGTCTATTCAAGAAAAGATAGCAAAGAAGGCATGGTCAACAAGTTCAAAGGCTTCAAGGAGCTCAAGTAAAATAAGGTTGGAAAGTGGCAACAGAATTTGACAGTTGGGAGCCATCTTAGTGAGTAGACTCTGGGGAATGATGAGTGCTAACTGTGAGGCATTGCATTAAGTAGTGATTCTCACATGAAAATCAGCTAGGGAGCATTTTTCAAAATTGAAGTACCTTGTTCCCAAAGGAAATGTCAAAATGCAATATGGTAGACAAAATGTGTTTTAAAATAAAATTTCTGTTGTTCTGCTACCTGCCTTCCTTGCGGGTTAAAAATTAATGGAAAGTGGAGAACTCGAGACAGCAAGTACATCTTATTTTTCTGTTTGTTTTTAAGTAGGATCCATGCCCAGTGTGGAGCCCAACACAGGACTTGAACTCATGACCTTGAGATCAAGAGTCATATGATAACCAGCTGAGCCACTCAGGTACCCCAAGTGTATCTTATTTTTTGGGAACCATGGTTTTGTTAGAAAGAAGAGATAAAACCATAATGAAAGGGGAAGATGGGATTTAGGAAGAATTTGCTTGGTTGTTATTTAGGATGAGAAAGACTAGAAAATGTTAAGACCAAGAGCTACTAAAAGGACAGAAGCTAACGATAAATGATAGAGAAAAGGACTCCAGGTTTTGCCCTGTCCCTAAATCAGTGACAAGTGATAGGATCCAGAGTAAGGGCAGAAGGGCATATTAAAAGGTTTTCATACAGAAGACAGTTTGTTAAGCAAGCAAATTTGTATAAAAACCTTCTACACGGCTTCAGTACCAACTTCCTCCACCCTAAGTGATTATCTGTATTTGAGGAAGGCAAATAAAAGGAAAGGACAGAGGTGTCATCAGCTAAACCATAAGACCTGAACTTTTCCTGCAGACCTGCTAGTACTCACTGACCTTTGTCCCACATTTTTCCTTAAGTTCTGCTTTCCAGCTTATCTCTTAACTCAGACAAATGGAAAACAAAACTGCCTCTCTAGTGATAGGGAATGCCCTGACAAGACCTTCAGCCAACCCAGACCACCCAGACCACCCAGACCAGTTTGAGCTTAACCTGTGGCTCACATCGACCCTGACCCTGCGCAGGTAGACATGGCATGACTGCTAGAATGACTAACCACTACCTTTACCTAATCATAATACCATAATCTCCACCCAAGGAGGAGCACAGCCTCATTTACATTACATACAGTGTGTGTACATGCATGTTTCCTTAAGGCACATGCATGCAACCCTAAAGGGGCCCATCCATCCTTGCTCGGGAGGTCATGGCTTTGGAAGCCATCTCCTGCGATCTTATTTGCTGCAGATTAAGTTTTTTTTATACGACAACTCACATGGTGAAGTTTCTGTGCTTCGCCAAGGAGCAAACTCACATTAGTTCAGTTACAGAAGGGACAAAAAGCTGACTATAGAATTGTCTGTATAATGGATTTCTGCTCATTATTTCTCACTGGATTTCAATATTTTAGGATCATAAGGGGAAAGAGGCATTACTGGTTTTATTTGGAAGATAATGCATAGGAGAAGCAGAGATGAAGTTCACCGTCTGGATACCAAAAATGAAATTAACAGGAACAGCTCATATGCATAATCTAAGTACTTCATTAACTAAATGAAAGCGAAGTTGTGAGTCCTGATGCACCAGGCTTGGTGACAAGTATGGCACTCTGGAGTACCACTGAGGATATGTATAGAAAGATGCTGACAGATGTTTTCTAACCAAAGGAAATATTTAAATAAAAGGTTTTTTGTTTTGTTTTGTTTTGTAGTTAATCAGAAAATTTATGGAAGGGGCGCCTGGGTGGCACAGCGGTTAAGCGTCTGCCTTCGGCTCAGGGCGTGATCCGGCGTTACGGGATCGAGCCCCACATCAGGCTCTTCCGCTATGAGCCTGCTTCTTCCTCTCCCACTCCCCCTGCTTGTGTTCCCTCTCTCGCTGGCTGTCTCTATCTCTGTCCAATAAATAAATAAAATCTTTAAAAAAAAAAAAAAAGAAAATTTATGGAAGAGCTAAAATGGCAAGTGTTAAAATTTAATAGTTTTCCCATGAATGCTAAATTTTTATCCTAGGAGGGGAAAGCTCTGTTGAAATGGTATTTCAAGATCTAGCATATATTTGAAACAGGTAAATTTTGCCTATAAAATGTTAATTCACTGGAGAAAATACGATCTCTGTCTTTGTGTTACCTACAGGCCATTCTTGGAGAAAAATAAGCCACCAATAGAATTATCAAAACTGTAAAAGTGCCATCTAGAGGCTGGCCAAGCACCTTATAGGTACATGATCCTTATAATTCACATGGGGTGGGGTTTTGGGGGAAAACACAAGAAGGGATTCTAGAACCGATACAAATCATATAAAATGTGTGATTATTCAAAGCTCCCCACTGCAGACTAGTTCAAGGGAGAGATGCTACATGAGTTCTACTTACTTTAAAACATTAACTCATGTTTTCAGCCAAGTGGCAGCACTGAATCGACTTGTGATTATGGGCATTAAATATTCTGTGTGCCATTTAAGCACCTTCAGCATCAATTTTGCAGCTGGCAAACTATTGCTATTTATGTTTTCAGCACATTTGAAATAATCTGGAAGTTATTTTACTTCCATTAGACATTAAGAAAAGAACCAAATGCAAAATCATTACTTTGCCAATTTACTGTGAAACCCAAAGGAAATCTCTCAAATGTATCATTTATTGAATGTAAAAGTGGGAAAAAAAACAGTTTTTGAAACTAGTTAACAACATTTTGGTCAGGTAGATTTATCAAAAGTATATTAAAGGATTTTGAGACTTTTTCCATTTATATTGACATAAAAATACCACAAAATAGCTGATTAAATATCTCCTATATGTCAAGTATTATTAGTAACATTATATTCCTTTTAATACTAAAAACCCAGCAAGTGAAGCATGATCTCTATTTTACACATAAGGATACCAAGGCTGTACTTCATGAAATCACATGACTACCTAATTAGTGATAGAGAAAAATCCAATACAGATACCTCGGAATTCAAAGCCAATGCTCTTACATTCTCAAGTGAGAATATATATATTTAGAACTCTGGAGATAATAGATACATATATACATAACAGAATAAGAATAGAGCTTAGATTCCTTAAATTCCTCAACTTTCTTACCTCTTCATATGTGAGACTTGACAAAGTACATGTGAAGCTTCTGTGCTCTGATTATCAATATATTCTAAGCTGCTTAGACCACTCATCAGAGAACTACAATTCGATTCTCACTCCTCCACCGCTCCTGAGTTTTGTTTTCCCCTTTTCTTCTTCGGCTGAGCATTGTTGGAGGAATATTTGGAACCATAGAGATTTGATTCACCATACATTTACCCCATTAAACATCATCCAGATCCTGAATATTACTTGTCATCCTTTTCTGCCTCCTTTTTAAAATTCTCCCAGGCCCCAAAATACTGTTAAAGACAAATTTTCACTTGAAGCCTCCCACTGTATGCCTCTTCACCTTATATCGGCTCCTTCACTGATCATATATTCTGAGCTCCAGCTTTTACCTTTCCTAGTCCAGTAACTCAATCTATATATTTATAGAGAGATATCTGAATCTGTGTCCTTACCTGCATAAGCTTTCTTCTTTGCACTGGTGGACAAGATGCCCTAACCCTCCAGACTCAACTTGTCCTCAACTGCTGAAGCAACTTGCTGTTATATTTTCCCTTTTTGGAAACACAGTTTTTTTCTCTTCACTGAATTCTTCTACCTCCATTAATTCCTTACCTACTCCTTACCTTTTTAATAATGTGAACTTTATATTCTCACAATTCTTCTAGAATTGTTCTCTTGGAGGCCCTTAAAAGATAATTTTCTTACCAAATCCAGTGGAAATATTTCTTCCTTTCATTTCTTCAACATTGTTAGTATATCTGATCCTGCTGACTTCCTCTTACATCTTGAAATTACTTCTTTTCCTTGGTTTCTCTGGTCTTAAACACTCTTCTGGCTTTCCCTTAGCCTACTGAGGCAAAGATTATTTTAGATTATTCAAGAAAGGTGTGGCCACCTTGCACTGTTGCTTCAAGAAAAGTAGGTATCTTCTGGGCAACTTTGAGATCAGCAGCTTCCTTCTTCTCTTTCTGAGCAGTCCTTCCCTCCTTAAGAGGGTGAGAGAGTCTGTTTACCCCCTTTCTCAAGGCCTAATGCCTTTGTTCTTCTGCCAACTAAACTTCTCAGGCCCTTCCCATTTACTTGAAGATTTCAGAGTGATGGCAACACAATGAGTGAGAGTCTGAGAATTTTTTTTTATTGAAGTACAATGAAGTATTAAATAAATTTAATGTTGTATTAGTTTCAGATATACATGTTGATTTGACAGTTTTAGATATTATTCAATGCTCATTATGGTAAATGTAGTCTGAGAACTTTTTTTTTAAAGATTAATCTATTTGAGAGAGAGAGTAGGAGGAGGGATGGGACGGGTTAGCAGGCGGGGTGGGGTGGAGTAGGGAGAATCGCAGACAGGCTCCCTGATGAGCACAAACCCTGATGAAGAGCTCCATCCCACCACCCTGAGATCATGACCTGACACAAAACCAAGAGTCTGACGCACAAGGGACTGAGCCATCTAAATGCCCCTAGTCTGAGAATTTAAGGGTGGCTTCCTAAATTAGTTTTGCTCTCTTCTAAAATAGCTGAATCAACTAGATTATATATGAGAAAAAATTTTATTGATTTGAGTTCATCTTCTTTGTCTTATTAAACAATTTATTGAAGATTGTAACAAGCAGGGGAATTTCAAACAGTAAGAGTTCTGAATAATCTACAAACTAGATAATAATTCCTTGAATCTTTGAGTTAGTCATTCAGTCATAATTGATTTTGTTGATAGGTATTTTGTCAGTAAAAAAAAATGTTTCTAAAGATCATAAAGCAATATGAAGCATGCTAGTCATTTAATGCCAAGTGAAACAAGTATTAAAAATGTATCATTACAGATACATAAAATAAGCCTAAAGACACAAAGAATACTTTTGAAAATTTATTGAAATGTTAGCAAGAGTTAGGTTCTAATACTATGGTTTTCTTTAATACTCATGTACGGGTTTTTTAAGGAAAGATTGGTTTTATTTTTTTAATTTTATTTTTAAGTAATCTCTACACCCAACATGGGGCTTGAACTCACAACCCCAAGATCAAGAGTTGCATGGTTGCATGCTCTACTGACTGAGCCAGCCAGGCATCCCAGAAAGCTTGGCTCTAAAACACAAGCCAAGTTCATGTGGAATCTTCCATCAGGTAACTTGCTCTCAGCTGGATAACTTAGAAGCTCCTTCTTCATGGCTCCTGAGGCTAAGCATGTGTCACTTCGTTTATTCCACAAGCTAAACTAAGAAGGAATTTAGAACACATATTAGGGCTATTCCCATGCTCTTTCTCCTTTAGGAAACAAGGCACATGTTTAATTATTTTTTTAACCCATCCACACCAATTCCATGAGCTTTTTAGGATATATTTTGTGAAGTTTCATAAATAAGTAACTAATGAGATTTTTCTAATGGTTGATGAATCAAACAAGAAAATACCATTAATATGTAATAAAGTATAACTCAACAAAGTCTGCCTTTTTCTTTTTTCAGCCAGAAATGCATGCTAAAATATTTATCTTTTTAAAAAAGCAGCATTTAAATATCTAAAAAGTCACCAAATAATCTCTGCACAAGTGAAACTAACTTGCAAGTACTGCATGTGAAAGAAATTCATCTTCTAGACAAAAAGCCCACCATCACCACTGAAATAACATCATAGCTATGTGATAAACAGCAATGACAGATGCAGGCACTTTCTAAAATAATACAAAATGAGGATTTCAGGGATACATAATTTAATTTGCATCCCAGGGGTATATTTTCATCTTCTTGTCAAAGAATTTACATTCATAACCTGTCACACACAATTACAATAAAGAGAGGTCTGTGAAGTGTTTGTTTCTTTTTTCTTTTCTTTTTTTAACAAGAAAGCATACAACGATAACTTTGGAGAGCTGACCATAGTAAGCAAATAATTTGAAATGTTTCCCCTGTCATACTAGCAAAGTAAATAATCCAATTTGCAAATTCCAGAGGTTTTGGGGATTACAGCGGTACTAATGTTTTAGACTATAGGTCCCTGTTGGCTCATACCTTTTCAAATCAGTATTTTTGTAGTAACTACCCCTTCTCCCTTCCCACATAAATATTTGCACACATTGAAACAATGAGATTCCTGGCATACCCACAGGCCTTCTTAATCTCCCTCTTTTGTTCTGCTTCTGTTCTCCAGCAGAATGAGAGAAAGGGATTTTTTCCCCTTCCATCTTCATTTTAGTATAGTTTTTAAAAACTGAATGTTATTTACATTTCCTTTGGGATTGCTTTTTCAATTCATCACATTGTTGTGTGTTGACTTCCTTTAAGTTTGCATGCAGCCAAACATGGTTTACAAATTTTCTGTGGGCAGAGTGGATGCAATATTGTCCAAACTTGATCCTTCATCTTTAATTATAACTCATGTATTGACTTCTTTAATTAAACCCTCCCAAGTAGATCACATTGTTCATCATCCTCTAGAGCTGCACTCTTCCATACGGTAGCCACTAGCCATGTGTGGCTACTTACATTTAAATTTAAAGTAACTGCAATTAAATATAATTTAAAATTTAGTTGCTCAGTCACACTCACCACACTTCAAAAACTCAATCACCATATGTGGCCAGTGGCTATCATATTGGACAGTGCAGATATTATAGAACATTTCCATCATCTCATAAAGTTTTATTAGACAACATTACTTTAAAGGACGTCTCATAAACTAAAGAACTACAAATCTGGCCTTCTTGAAGTGTAAGAAGTCAGAGGTTTTTTGTTCCTTACCTAATGTAGTAAATGCAAAATATACCAGATAGGATGTGTTGGTTAGTATGGAAGTGGAAAACAAAACTGACATGTTAAAATTTATTTACCAATATACATTATACAAAAGGGAAAACTAAACATCCAAGCTATGGTGCACCTACATTCCCTGCTCCTGATTAAAACTCTGTCTCTTCTACATAATCCTTGGTACTACTGAGGCTCATTCAATCCTAATTTTATTACATACCCACTATGAACAAATTGATGAATCTGCACATTTTGTTGCAGAGGAAAAAAAAATCAAATAACATCCTCCATTCTATTTACATAAATATAGTTCAAGCAGGGGTATGTCAGGCTTTGTAGGGTCTCAAACCTTATGCAATTTGGAACACACTTTAAAAAGACAAGAACCACCACCCCCCGATTGCAAATATATAAAATTACGATCATGTGAACACATTGCCAAGGCCACTCCCAGAATTTTGGAAGAAGCCTGTGCAAGTAAGTGTTTCTGAAGTTTGAGTTTCATTAATTTACTCTAAACCCAGTTCGGAGTATGAAATAGAACATAACAAAGGGCTATGCCTGGACAGCAGGATGGAGTAAGAGTAACTGAAAGCGATGTGGGAAACAAAGGCAAAAGAAAAATTAAATTTTCTTATTACTTGCAGCCCATTGACAAGTCCTTGAAATACAGTGACATTCTATTAGGAACTCAGCTGCCTCGATGTTAATACTTTGCTCAGGGCAAGAGGCAATCTTAGCCCAACCCCCAGGATTTTGTGTCTACTTTAACATATAAAAATTCCTTTGGAAACTTCTTTTATGTCTACCCCCCCCCAAGATATATGTTGGCAATCATCCCCCAAGCATATAACCCAACAATATATATCTGAAGGGTCTCGTGACTGAGTTTTTCTAGACAGTAATAAATGACCTCTTCCTAACAATAGCTGCCCCCTCAGGATCCTGGAAACCTTGTTTTCCATATTTTACTTTGTATATTTCTCACAACTTTTACATTCTCATATTGACATTGAAAATACATTCTTGTGTAACTTGTGTTCAAAAATAGAGTCTAACACACACACATACATACACACAAAGAAAGAAAATACCTGAAGTAGGCATTGAAGACTGGCTTGATAAGAAAAGATGGGCGAGGGTCTTAGCTCAGGCAGCTAAAATGCTACAGACTGGGGTGGCTTCAACAGCAGACATTTGTTTCTCACAGTTCTGGAGGCTTGGAAGTCTGAACTCAGGATGCTACCATGGTGTGGTTCTAAAGAGGGTCCTCTTCCTGGCTTGCAGACAGCTGTCTTCTTGTTGTATCCCCAGATGGTGGGGGAGGGGACAAGAGTGGAGGAGAGATCTGGTATCTTATTTATAAGGACACGAATTCCATCATGAAGACTCTACTCCCATGACTTCATCTAAACCTAATAACCTCCCAAAAGCCCCATTTCCTTTTTTTGTTTTTAAAGATTTCATTTCTTTATTTGACAGAGAGAGAGGCAGCGAGAGAGGGAACACAAGCAGGGGGAGTGGGAGAGGAAGAAGCAGGCTTCCCACTGAGCAGGGAGCCCAATGCAGGGCTCAATCCCAGAGCACCAGGATCATGACCTGAGCGAAGGCAGACGTTTAACGACTGAGCCACCCAGGTGCCCCCCAAATGCCCCATTTCCTAATATCATCACACTGGGCTTTCAATANATCCCAGAGCACCAGGATCATGACCTGAGCGAAGGCAGACGTTTAACGACTGAGCCACCCAGGTGCCCCCCAAATGCCCCATTTCCTAATATCATCACACTGGGCTTTCAATATAAATTATGGGGGGACATTAAACAGTCCACATCAGAGAGGGTCAATCCTGAAAGAAGGGATAAAATTTGCAAGGGTATGAAGTGAAAGGTGAAGAGAATGTTGTGAGGTTTTCATGCTGTTTTCATGCCTCCCTGGTTCCAAATCACAAAATTCTCCACATGGTATAATATAACCCCCATCCACAATCTCATCTTGACATCCTTAGGAGAAAAGAAGTGGTAAATGTCCAAAATATCCTGGGACTTAAAATATAATATGATAATTAAATTAGCTATATAAAATGGAAAACACAAATCATCAAGTCATCAAACTAGAAACAAATAAAAAAAAAACAAAGATAAACTATATATTTTCTAGTCCCTCTGTCAACCTGAGCCCCTTTCCGGTATTTTCTTTTCTTTCTTTCTTTCTTTCTTTTCTTTTTTATTTTTATTTTTTTTTTGTTTTTGCTTTTTGGGTTTTTTTTGGTTGGGGGGGGACATGAAGTAAAAAGGTACAGTGAAAAATACTAGAAGTTCCAAAATTTAGTTAAATGGCTATTTTGAATAAAGGGTATCACAAATCTTTTCTTTGGATATTTTTTGTTAAATTTTCAGTACTCTTTACATATACCATGAGAGTTCTTTATTTTTCTTTGGAGATCTTTGTTTTGTAATTTGAGTGGTTCCTAGAATCTAGAACTGAAATAGACATTATAAACCAAAACTATTTCAGCTTCGCAGGTCTTCTTGAGTTCCTGTTGGAAAAGTCTAGCAAAGGATAGATCAGTATGTCTCTGTAACCATAGGAACTGCCTTCCTGAGTCTTGTAATTTAAGGTTTAATTCAACAACTTCAATTATTTTTTCTTGTGGAATACCAATAATCCACAAGCAGGACCAAGATTTCAACTATTAAAAGTCATTCTATCAATATTTGTGAAGTACTTTATGCAAGACACCCTCCTACAATAAGAATAGAAAGCAGTAAAACATAGTCCCATTTTCCAAAAAGTCATTCTTCATTAGGGAAAGAGACTAAGTGGGCAATTACGGGATAGAGTGAGAAATTGTGTGATAGGTGTTAGCCTCTGTTTTCCTACAACAAGGTGTACTAGTGTACTAATGAAATAAGTAAACCCAGGCAAAGAAAATATTAATGGTAAATTATAATTAATACAAGATGTTGACCACATTTTTTCTTGAGTTTAATTCTGACAATCATAATTTTACATATTTATTGTAAATCCATATTTTTAAAAGAAATTATTCCTAGTTCATAAAATGGAATTGTCCTGACAAATTTCAGTGTTTATTAAAGAACATGTAGTTTCAGAAAGACCATCAATAATTCGAACTACTCCCACCAAAAACAGAATTGCAAAATGCTTTTCCTGACTGACAGGTTTCCATAAAATTTATATGGAACCCAAGTAGTGCATGTTTTGGCTTTAGGCTCAGCCCCTCCCCCCTTTTTTAAAAAGATTGTATTTATTTATTTATTTATTTATTAGAGAGAAGCAAGAGCAAAAGAAAGAGAAAGAGAGAGAGAGTATGGCAGGGGGCAGAGCGAGAGGAAGAGGCAGGCTCCCCATTGAGTGGGGAGCCCAAGCAGGATGTCCAATGTGAGGCTCGATCCCTGGACCCTTCACCTGAGGTGAAGATAGACGCTTAAATGACTAAGCAAACCATGTGCTCTCATTTCCCCCTTTTCTATTAAATGTCCAGCTTTACCAAATAAATTGTAATTCTTGTCATTTTATTGAAAAATTTGTGGTACAGGAGAAGCACCACATTTCATGGATCACAGTATTTCACTAGGAAAAAATATTATATTTAAGTGTAAATCTTCTCCCAAAGTACTTGTCTTTACCAATCACTGTGTCTCCCTTTTCTTCTGACCTGCCATATACCAGAGCATAGCTCAACCTTACTCATCTCTTTTCTTCCTCCTTTTCCATTCAAAGTATCTTTTTCATCCTAAAATATAGGACACAGAACATAGGATGGTCACTTATTAACCTTAGAGAGACCTTATTAAATATCTTTTCCAATACCATCTGCTAGGATGGTAACTTCTCCTCATACCATCACAAAAACATAAGGCCTAATTTGATTAAACCCTCTAAATACATGTCTAGATAGCCCTGTAACTCTACATTATTAGAAGGAATAATAATAATAGTTAACGTTTAATGGATAGTTACTATGTGTCAGGCACTGTTCTAATAGTTATATATATAAGTAATATTATTTAGTCTTCAAACCAATCTTATGACTTATATAGTATATCCACATTTAATGTTCACATGTAGTAAATCAGAAAGCTGAAGTACAGAGGTTAAGCAAGTTGCTGAGTTCACTCAACTCAAGTCATGAAGCTGCAACTTTAACCAGAAGCTTGGGTTCCAAAGCACAAGGAATCACTTTATCGTAGTGCCTCAGCCAGAAACTGAATCCTCAGCTCTAGTCTAATTTAGGAGGAGATACTAGAAAAAAATTATATAGACTCACAAGGAAAATGTGTAATATATAGCACTTTCATGTAAGAAAAAGGACTTCATAGGGTGTCTCTGAATCCTTGCACGGAGAACTCAGATGTCGAACTAGATGAGCAGTCTGGTTAAATAAAAACCGGGAAAAAAAATTCACAAGATTTCTTATAATCTGTAATATTTGACATTAAAAGATATGTTCTTTTTCATTGTCTTTATACCATTTAACTAATATATGTTAGCTTCCAATTAAGGCAAGGACAGTGCTTTAAAATTCTTTTCTGTGTTTCAAAATTTTAAACATAGTTCTTCGCAAATGAAAAAATCCATAAATATCAAAGTAAGAAAAGACAGATGACAAAAGTGGAGTTACGAGAAAAGAAAGTAAACATCAGCATAATTGGCATCGCAAAAACCTTTATAATTTGTCCCAGTTTGGAGGAACATAATTTTTCAAGGTGCTTACTTCTACTTTTTCTTTTCTGGATGTTCACTTCTGTACAATTCACTATTCATAATTTTTCTACTATGATATGAGCTGGAAAAATAAAATGAGATGAAATTAAGAATAAACAATTTTACTACTTAAACAAAGAGTTGATAAAAGTTTCACTGAGGACAAAGGGAAATGTAATTAGACAAAATCAGATTTTGAGAATTTTCCTGTGCATTGCAATTATAACAGTTCCTTTAAAAACACAGTGCTTAAAATCACATAGCTCTTTTCATTTTTTTTTAAGATTTTATTTATTTATTCGACAGAGATAGAGACAGCCAGCGAGAGGGAACACAAGCAGGGGGAATGGGAGAGGAAGAAGCAGGCTCATAGCGGAAGAGCCTGATGTGGGGCTCGATCCCATAACGCCGGAATCACGCCCTGAGCCCAAGGCAGACGCTTAACCGCTGTGCCACCCAGGCGCCCCATAGCTCTTTTCATTTTACAACACGAATCCACATACATTTCTGATTTATTCCTCAGGAGAAACTTACAAAACGCTCTTCAAGGACATCAAGGAAAAACTGAATAAAAGGAGAGCAATTCGGCAGCAACCACAAAAATCATATTTAGGTATATTTTCCCTCAATTAATCTAAATATTAAATACTACTTCAGACAACTATTCTAAGTCTAGTGTTTTCTCTGTTAGCCTTTGCTTGACCAGATATGCTGCATAGCCATAAACTACCCAAAAGCAATTAGGAAAAGAGGTTACTCATAATGAAATATAATCTATCTTTACCTCAAAAAAATTCCCTGTTATTAATTTATCTATGAACTCATGCAACAATATTTATTGAATAACTGTTTTGCACTAGCCATTATATTTAGATACTAAACATAGGTTGAGACTCTAGCAAACTATGAATTCATGACCCCTGGTGTATAAAACCAGGGCTGTAACCAGTATCAGCAAAAGGAGGTGGTAAAGTTAATAATTATGCATTGTTTGAGCTTCTGGAAGAAAATTTTTATAAATCTGAGAAGTTATCTTTACATACATCATTCTTCTTAATGGTATAATAATAACTTCAAGCATTATTATCGTTATTATTCTCTGTAATTATGTAATAATCATGATACCTCGTTTCTAACTCTCCAGAGAGATGAGGGAAAAAATCCAGTGGGAAGATGATGAGAGAGATTAGACCAAATGGTCTTGATAAATTTTCTATTGTAGTTTTAAACAAAGCCCTAGACACCAGCTGACTAATTGCAGATATTTCTGGAAAGCTTGAAGGTCTCCAAATAATTAGATTGGGAAGAGGGAGGAAATCAGTTAGGAAGCTGATATCTCCCTGGACGCCACTACAGACTGGCGAGTGGCCTGCAGGCCGTGGTGGTGCTGGCAAAGCCAGTACCAGGCAGCCCATCTTGAAGGCTAATTTGGCCTCAGATGCAATGGTGTGTCTGTCCAACGGGGGGAAGCATTTTGGCCATGAGAAGCATTTCAAGCTAAGGTTCATAGAAGAAAGAGGAAACTTGAAATTAAATTTAAAATGTATTTCTTATAAGCCAAGCAAATGACAGTGCACTAACCAAAATGCTCTGTCATTCTTCATCAGTAACTCTTACATTCAAATTCCTTGGCTAAAGAACAAAACGTGTCCAGGGGAATAGTAAATCTTTATATGCTTCATTAAGTCGGCTGAAAACAAAACAAAACCAAAGTTGATAAAGGGATCCTACGAAGATAGGGCTATCATCATTATTCTCATCCTACAAAACATTCTGATACAGTAAAAAGAAAGTTGATAGAAATGTTTTTAAGTGTAAGCAAGAGATAATGATAAATATCCACATTGGCAGCAGACGATATTTTAGCTACAAGATCTAAATGGGAGAAAAAGTCCTTCCTTCCCAACAGTCTTCACTTCTTTATTTAAAATACTGAATTTCTTGCATAGATCCATTTCTTCCTAATAAAAATACTGATACTGGCTTTTATAACAGCCACAGCAGAGTGATATAGAATTCTGGCTTTTATAGTTAATAGTTTCAATACATACTATTATGGCCTATATTCTAGAGTCTTTGCATATTTCAACATAGGTGTATTTGCTTCCAAGAACTGACATAACAAACTCCCTCAACTCAGAAATTTATGCTCTCATAGTACTGGAGGCTGGAAGTCCAAAGTCAAGGATCGACAGGGCCACTCCCTTTGCAGAGTCTGGGGTAAATTCTTTCCTCATCTCCCCCTAGCTTCGGGTGGTGGCTAACAATCTTTGGCACCCGAGGCTGCCAGGTGTATCACTCCAGTCTCTGCCTCTGCAGTCTCATGGCCTTCTCCCTTTGGCATGTGTCTGTGTGCCCTCAAATCTCCCTCTCTTATAAGACCACTAGTCATTGGATTTTGGCCCACCCTAACCCAGGATAACCCCATCTTAACTTGATTACATCTGCAGAGACCCTATTACCAAATAAGAGCACATCCAAGGCACCTGGGATTTGAGCATATCTTTCAGGAGACCCAATTTAACCCTTAACAATACATTAAATGCAACTCTGGATTCTCTGAACCTAGAAAGCAGGAACAGACGAGGGAAATGGCTATCAGAACAATAGCTATCTATTCAATTTAAAAATGTAATCACGAGGTTACAAAAAAAGGAAATATTTCTGTATGGTCATGCAGAACAAGAACAGACATGTGATGCTGTGAATGCTGACATCCTACGTGTAAGAAAGGTAAAGAGGAGTACATACATCCAGGTCAAGCATAAGGCCCCAGCAGGTTATGAAATGTTACACCTAGACTCTGGAAATAAGGGTAGGGGATAATTTTAGGGAGCAGGAAAGAGGTCTGTTATGCCCACCTCACAGAAAAGGAAACTGAGGAACAGAGAGTTTGCATAAGCTGTCCTAGCAGTAAACAAGTGGCAGGACTGGGATTCAAATTCTTTCAGTCTGGCTCTGGGGTTATGTTCTTCAAAATTGTGTTTCTTCTTGAAGAGCGGGTTCAAAGGAAATTCTTCTAGTCCTACATGGCAATACAATATCAGCTATTCCTTGTAAGCTAATATATCAAGTGCCTTTGCCTAGACCTTCCCTGGACATCTAATTCTCCAGGAAATCTTTTCATAGGTTTTGGTCGCTGAAGTTCAATATTCCTGTTCCTGGATATTTCTCAACTTCTTCGTACCAGGGACGTAGCTGATGAATCACTTCAGATCATGTTGTAAATATCTGGATACAATTCTACTCTAGATAAGCCAACTTATTTGTATTTCTTCCAAAGTCCCACAATCCACAGACCACTGTGCTTTGCCCAAGCTATTTCCCTTATAAGGATTCATCACCCTTTATCTCCCAACCATGTTGACTAACTCCTGCTTAAATTCCTAGCCACATCTAAAGTGTTACTGCCACACAGATTCATTTCCTGACCCCTTCCCCAACACACAAAACTAAGTGTAATTCTCCTTTCTTGTAACTATTTGAGACCTATAGCTGTGGGCGTTCTTATCAACCAAACATTAATTCACCCCTTCCTTCTTCTTAACATTATCTGAAAATTAACCATCTTCACTCATAAATATAGGTACTCAGAGGAAGCTAACCTACCTCCAGCCTTCCTTCAAGCCTTTGTTAAAATTTCAGGGAATCAGCCAGCTATTCCCAACCACAAATTTCAGTAGTTTAAGACAGCCACAGTTTGCTATTGATCATGATTATGTGGGTTGGCTAGTCTAATCTTCTTGTCTGTGCCAGCTCAGCTGGAGCTGGATGGTCTAGAATGATCTCAGTTGGATGGCCTTCAGCCTCAGCTGGGACCTTAGCTAAAATGCTTTGGAAAGCTGAAAGCTCTATCTCCACTTGGACTCTCATCTTCCAGCAGGCAAAACTAGGCTGTTTCACTTGGTGGTAGAGGGTTCCCTAGCAACAAGAGAGGGCAAACACCAACGCACAAGCATTTTCAAGCATTTGTTTTGTTCATAATTTTTAATGCCTGTTAGCCAAGCAAATAACATGACTAACCCTATATTTAAGTCACAGGGAGAGAGAGTCTACTTCTTGGGCACCAAGGTTGCATTGCAAAGAGGTGAGTGTACAGGAATGAGAAGAGCAACAACCTACTTTGTCAATAAGAACTACAGTGATCACTCTATTTAAAATTGTGCTTTAGCCCCATCCAGACTATCCTGATCCCCCTTGATCTGCTCTACTTTTCTTTGTTTCCATAGTGTATGTCACATTCTAACATACATTGATATTTACTTTTTAGGTCTATTGTTTATTGTTCTTTCTACTTTGAAATATATGTTTCTAAGATAGAAATCTTTGTTTGTTCACTAATTAGTCCACCCAGGAGAGTTCTTGACACTTAACAGGGCTCAGTAAATATTAACTGAACGAATGAGTGAAAGGACCATCAACAATCTGAGGCCAATGGTAGTCTCATATTCAGCCAGAGAAAGTATCTCAAAGGGAATGCAGATAGAAAAATCCCCAGGAATGGGGAGAGCCTAGGTTGGAATGATTCCCTGAAGAATCCGTTAAGCTATTCTGAGAAATAAATTTCCATCTGAAAACATGTAAACAAACACACAAAACAACAACAATCATAACCTGAAAATCTGGCACCAATTCATGACAGCATTAGTCAAATTATAACTTCCCTGCCTCTTTAGAGTGAGAAGCATAAATCAATGGAAAAGAAAAGAGGCCAACCATCTCTCCAACCAACCCATTAGTCAATGGCTAACCTACAACAGAACTGAGCTAAGGGAAGTAGCTGGAACCCAGATAAAGTATAAAGTTTCAATTATCACATGAAATGAATGAGAACTGTATACTGCTGACCAGAAAATTTTGATTGTGCATCAGTGATAGAGAAGTAATGGAACTGCTCCGAAATTTTATCCAGGGGAAGAGAAAATACTTAAAAGAACAGTGTGGAGAGTGAAATAAGAGTGCTTTATGATTACATCCCATAAGCTGTACTTGTCAAACATAATATTTACATTGCCTTTTCCTTAGTGAGAGATACAGTTGCAAAATGACTAACTTTTTAGTCATTGGAATCCCTTCTACATGGACGGAAGGGATGCTTATCAGAGATAAGAAAGAAGAGAGCTAACATCTATTGAATATATGTAAGGGGATAGAAGCAGTCCAAGAATTATTTCATAAAATCTTTCCCAAAAGCTATAAGCTATAAGGATAAATATTATTATCATCATTTTATATACGAGGAAATCAAAGCACAGAAATACTAATGCATAGTTCAGACAGTTTGGAAGTGGCAGAGCTTGGCTTGAGACTAGGTTCTTGCTGACTCTAAATGCCATACTTTTCTATTATAAGCCACAGCCTTCCACACTGAATCAGATGCAAATATAAATCCTCTACTCAATTAGTTTATAATCTTGCAGTATCATAAGACCCTGGAGAGCATCCGTAAATCACTACCATACAAGGTTCTAAGTGCTTTGGGAGAGGCACTGGGAAGTCAGAAGAGGAAGAAATTACTTCCAGCTGAGGATCAGGGAAAACTTCCTGGAAGAGATGGAATTCTAATTTTGCCTCATAATTATTGACAGAGTGAAAGCCCTTGGTTGGTTTTCCTTCCTTTCTTTCCTATCTTTGAGAATATTGAGTCATATTTACATTTTTTTCAAGTGTTTAAATAAGCAACTAAACTAAAAATAATTTAGACCCTCTCTCTTCTTTTTTCCTTCCTAAATTTATCTTCTTTTCTTTCACCAAACAAAATCTAAGTGAAAAGAATAGAGGGTAGACTCCACTCACCATGTATATATATGACATATTCACTCTTAAAGCAGTTTTGTTTCCCACTTAATATTGAAATGATCTAAAAATGAGTATAAGTACCTAAATCATTATAAATTTTATTAATTAATGTTTACATATGTTTTGACAATTATAATTATTATTTCTAGCATTTTCCTCATTCTAAATTTTTAGGTTGTTTATAATGCTAAATTGACAATATTAATTCCATCCTTTCAAGCTAAAGGAAAGAGCAAACATGTAATAATCACTGTACATATCATAAACTATGATACTCCAAATCCAAATGTCAAAAAAGGTATAGTTAAACATGAAACTTGAAGTGATTGAAAATCATAGAACACTTTGGCCTAAAAATACATATTTAAAAACATAAATACAATAATCATTTTCATAATTATATACTCTAGCATTATAAATTAATATATAAAGATAATGGTGCAAATTTATGTCACATTATAAATGGCTGTTTGTAACTTGTATAGCTTTACCTTAACCAAGAATTTCAGAGTCCACTATGGGATAACAGACCAAATCTGTTCTATGTGAATTGATCAAACATAGAATCCAAAATTCTCTTTAACCAACCTATTTCTCCTCAAGAGACTAATGCATCTGGGTCTTAAATTGAAACCAAACTTAGCAATGAGAATCGGATAAGTCCAATACTTTAATTTTGCCTAATTTGGACACTGTCACAAAATGTGATTTATGAATCACATAAACAAAGATTTCCCTCTTCAACCAGATTAATAATTAAATAGAAAGAAATAAGGAAAACATTTGTTACTATGTACCAGACACTTTATATTATCATTTTATTAAAATAGTGCATGGGAGAGCTGGACTTTGAACACACATAGTCTAGGGGAGCCTGGGTGGCTCACCCAGTTAAGCTTCTGCCTTTGGCTCAGGTCATGATCCCAGTGCTGGGACCAAACCCCATCCTGGGCCCCTTGCTCAGCGGGGAGCCTGCTTCTCCCTCTCCTTCCACCCCACCTCTCTGCTTGTGCGCTCACGCACGCACGCTCTCTGTCAAACAAATAAATTTAAAAAACCTTAAAAAAAATGAACACACATAGTCTATTCCCAGAGCCACTCACTTAGCCACTATACTATGGGTCTTGTACTAGAGAACAGATAAGCTTTTGTACCAATAAAAAATTATTGATTCCACAGTATTGCAAGACTTTGAAATTGCTATTTTACCATGCATAACACAGTTTGAAAACGTACATAAAACAAAAGAGGAGTTGGAACCAAGGGTGCTGTTTTACCCTGGATCCCTTTGAAAACTCCAATACATATTTAAGAGCACTTCACTTGAAAAAGAAAAAAAGTAAAGCACTTCTAATAGTTCAACTTTGAACATACTACCTTAATCCATCTAGTAATGAAACCAGTCTTTTCCCCCCTAATTTCCCTTTTCTTGTCCTTTTCTTGCTCTCACAATTAGCAATGTAAGACTGAGAAGCCTGTGATGCCCAAGTTTTACAAAAACACCTCACCCCACTGTACCAAACGGCTCCAACTTCAACAAAGGCTGACCTTCAAGCTTGTCAGTATCCCATTCATGGTTTACGGTGACTTCCTCTCTCCTCTGCCACCAGTCTACAGGTTCATCTTTTACGGAGTAGGGAATCCACAAAGAGCGCTTGGGTTGCACTCGCCACAATGACAGCTCAATAAAGTCATTGTTCTGGTTGTGTACTGGTTGTAGAGTGGCCAACACTGCTGCCGGAGTGGTTGCTGCTGTCACTTTGTGCTTGATTTAACTCATCCACACCCAGGGTTGGACCCCTCTAGGAGACCCCAAAATGCATTTCTATCATTGTCCCCAAATGGACTTTTGTAGTAATTTCTCTTTGATGCAGACTCAAAAATACATTTACTGAGCCATAGTTTATATGCTATATAACTTGGCTAATAACTACCAGAATAACTACCCAGAATAGCTGCATCGTTCCTGCCAGAAATGCATGAAAATTCTTACTGGCTATTATTATTATTATTCTTAGAGTGGTTGTCCCTAACTTAAGATCTATACTTAGGGATTTTCCCTTTATTTTTCCTTTATTAACTTCCTCAATTTAGCAATATTTGTATCTTGCAGCTTTGACACCATTTCCGTCTTCTCTCCCTGTCTCCCACCTCCAACACAATGTTGAAGTTATTTAGAATTTATTTATCTCAATCTGAACTTTTAAAAATAATCATAACATCCTCTGGTTTTTCAGCCACCATTCTTCATGTACCTCTTATAGAGCCCTTGTGCTTTTAGATGTCATCTTATTTCAGTACACCCTCCAAGAGCTTTTCAAAGTGGGACTCCATATGGTAATTATTCTCAGGTCTGACTGGATATAAAGCCCTTGGTTCTACCATGTAATTATGGTGTTAAGAAGGCTGATATAAATCTAAATATTTTTCCTTGGTAGATTCCATTCTCCTGGGAAGCATTTTCAATTTGCCTTTGATAGAATACATCTAGGTTATAATAATAGCTAATACTAAAATAGTGGTTATGAACAAGGCACTATTCTAAAGGCTTTACATATATTAACTCATTTACTCCTCACTGTATTTTTTTAAGATAGTAAGATAGACATTTTACTATCCTAATCTTCTTCATGGATAAACTAAGGTACAGAAAGTTTACTTTATGCAGTATTTCAAACAAGAGGTCAATGTCTTTTTTTAAACTCTGGGATATGAATATTCTTTATTTCTTCAAATATATCTTTCCTTTGTCCCCCATGATGACTATCACCACCTTTCTTCTGAGATTATTAGCTGGATATTAGCGCTTTAATTTTTATTTACTTATTTCTATTCTCCAAATCTCTAGTTTATTGTTATATTTCCTTTCCTTCTTTCTTTTTTCTGTTAACCTTCTGAGAGTGTTCAATCTGATCTTCCAGCAAATGAATTCTTTCTTCAGCTGAACCCTTTGGATTATTTACCCTATTTCTTCTGTTTTTTATTTCAACTACTATAATTTTCATGTTTATTCTTTCCACTTGGTTCTTTTTTATGACTTCTTCCACATTTAATTAACAATCTTCCTTATCACTGAGTATTTCAGTTAAACTTATTTTATTTTTTATTTTTTTATTTTTTTTTTTTTTTAAAGATTTTTTATTTATTTGACAGAGATAGAGACAGCCAGCGAGAGAGGGAACACAAGNCCCTTTGGATTATTTACCCTATTTCTTCTGTTTTTTATTTCAACTACTATAATTTTCATGTTTATTCTTTCCACTTGGTTCTTTTTTATGACTTCTTCCACATTTAATTAACACCTTCCTTATCACTGAGTATTTCAGTTAAACTTATTTTAAATTCTTAGTCCATCTGTTCCAAGAATTCTGTTTCATATGATATTAGTTTATCTCCTTTCTTTTATGGGTTGTTTTTGCCAATATCTACATTTTTCCTTTCTGAGCTCATGACACTGTCTGATAATATGAATTAGGGAATGACCTAAATTTTATTCCTCCTGATGAATCTAAACAAAAGGGAAAGAGTAAGAATAAGTGGGGGCCTCATAATACCAAAGAACCTCTCTCAGTCACTTCTGTCTGCTGCCACTCGACTAGACAAATCTTTTGAGTCATTTTTCAAGATGGCAAAGTCTCCCGAAAATAAAACCCACTAGCCCTACCATTTACAAGGAACTAGGGAAGGGAAGTAAGATCCTGGCAGCTGACATCTGTTCCATTAGCTCTGAGCAGACCCTAATATTATGCCCTTGGCACTTCTAGGTCCAGGCTGTTGCTGTGCATTTCTGTGTGGATGATGAGGCAAAAACAGGTCCAAGTAACGTATAGAAGAACAAGACTCACGAGAACTGAAAACCTCTTTCCTAAACTTTCTTCCCACAGCTCAAGGGTTTCTCATAGCTTTCACATCATTTCCAGATCCAGGCTCCTCTCTGCTTCTATAGTTTCTCTGGGAGTTTGGGGGAGGGAACAGCAGACTGTGTTAATTCACTCTCTTCAGGAACCAGATGCCACATTTCTGATTTTTCTGCCTCTTTTATTTGGGAATGGGAGAGAGAAAGAAAAATTCAGTCAATCTCACCTAGATTTAGACAAATGGCTGATCAGGCTTATTTCCAAACAGCAAAGCACTGGCTCTTCCTTTTTGTGTTTCAGCCGAGCAGCTTCCCTACAATCTGATCAGCCAGAGTCAACTTTCCAGCTACCGCAGGATATGCTTCAATAACCTGCAAACCCCTCCTTTTCTGGTCATGGAAATTTCCGGGGCCTAGACATTAATATATACATAAAGTGCTTGAGTTCAAATATATATATAAAGTCCAGGAACTTAGATCCAGAAATTCCCATTTTTCAAGTTCTTTGGGGCCTTACTTTGGACCTGACATTTTCAACTGGTTCTTCAACTTCAAGCATCCATAGATTATTCAATACACTACACAGTGCCCTGATATCTTAAAAATTAAACAAATAAACAAAAAATATCACACAATCTTCCAAACGCTTTAAATTGCTTCTGATAAGCACCAAAGGAAATTCTCACATTTTAAATTTGTTTTGGGAAACTGCAAAAGTCTCACCACAACCTTGGCCATTACACGTTGATGTTCAGGATAATCTAAATACAGGATTTCTTCCTTCAAAACGCTCTTACTGTTAATGAATTACACAGGTATTATACCTTCTGTGCCTTTCCGTTCAAAAGGAGAAAAGCTGTTCTTTTCATTTGGAGCAGCGTCTGTGATTACGGACCAACTAATTAACTTGTCTGATATGGAAGGGATGATGCAATTTTCACTTCTAGCTTTTCTCTTCCATATGGACAGGGTTGCCACTCATAAACACTGTGACTGCTGTTGGGCAAAACTTGTTCTGAGAACTTGCTTTAAGCTCATTTCTGTACCTACCATTAAGCTCCCTTAGCAACAGAGAAAATTTTTAAAGGCCAGCCAAACTAAGTTACCAAGTTAAATTTCCACATATTCTTATTTATGAAAAGCAGGATTTTCCTTTAGCATTTTTTGAACTTCCTTCTAGCCTGAAATATTTTAATAGACTATCACTATTACTTCATAAAGCAAACCATGAGATGGGAAAGAGATACTGTACCTGATCATGACAAAACCATAGGAGAAAATAAGCCTTCAAAAAATTCCAGCTCCCGTAGGGGCATTATGGGGATGGGGGTTCTTACTCCGCCATTTTAGTTAGAAGCTTATTTCTCTCTTGCAAAAGAGCAATTCCTGTCATTTTACTGATTAGATATCACTCTTCATCAAAGTACAGAATCAAATTAAAACTAAAGCTACTTAGCTACTTGGTTAAAAAAATAAAAAAAGAAAACCATAGCAAAAGACATTTAAACATTTTGCAAAGAAAAAGAAAAAGCCAGCAGCACACTTCTCATTGATCCAAAAGAAATTTCCCCAAGCCAGATATGGACAGATACGTATACTTCATCTAAAAAATATATATTGTCAATTACATTAATATTGACAAAAATAACAAATTGCCTTCCAAAGAGGAAAGCATAGACTACAAAAAGACATCTGTGATATATAGCTCAAGAACTCAAAATTTAGATCCAGGACATAAGGGATGTTGGCTGATTTATAAAATGCCTTACTACCTTGGGTTCGAGTGCCAGTAAGTATTTTAGATCATCAATACCATCATCCTTAATATATGCTTCTTAGAACATTTAAATAGCTGATGCAGTATTTCATTTATGACCATCCTGTGTAGGGTTTCTTTATGCAGTCTATAGACCCAGAGAAGGGAAGAAGCCTGGTCAAGTGATTAAATGCACCCTGGAAATTGGCAGTATTTCTGACACTGCCTCCACCTGTAGAGTGACCTTGAGGACCTGCCATGAAATCTCAGGGCACAGAATAGACCTTAAAGATGTCTAATCCAGTCCCTCCAGGGGCATGTACTCTCCTCTGGAAATAGTTCTAAGGCTTTGCTCTTACCTTCTATATCACACTTGGCAGATAATAATAACCCACATTATTAAGTCTGATGATAATGTCAAGCACTGTTCCAAATGCTCTACGTGAATCAGCACATCCAATGCTCAACATAGGCCAATGAGAAAGGTACCATTTCTGTTCTCATTTTTCAAGATAAGGAAGTTGATTTCTAAATATTTAAGTTACTTTTCCAAATTTACACTGAAACTTCAAAGCCTGCACTTTAACATAAGAACTCTACACTGGTGTCATTTTCAATTCTATTTCTAACAATTGAGTTCCTGAGGGCAAAAGACATTGTCATTTACACTTGAAATACTCTCCAGAACTTAACACAGTTTTGGGTAGGCATACAAAAATACTGGTTAATGAATTCATTTTATGAAAGGTGAATGCCCTAGATATTCTCTGCCCCACCAGATCTTTCTAAAATTTTTCACTCTGTGCTGGAGGCTGACTTCCATAGGTACCTTTGCCCTCTGGCTTCTGCTTGGGTCTGGCCAGTGGAGAGGGCAGCGAGAGATTGAAGGGTGGGAGGAGAGAGAGATCAGAGTTATTTTCCCCTGCTCCATCACTTTGTCACAGGAGATTGTCAGTGACTATGTGGCTCCATAGAAAGCCACGGTGTCTGCTGGGCAGAGTGGCCACAGCTACAGTCACAGCTCTGTGGGCCCCAGTAGCTACTCCCTCCCCTGGCCCTTCACAAAATTTTTAAAAGCCAGCCCCTGTTAACCCAAAGATGAATTTTCATCCCTTTTTGATTTCCTTTAACCTTTCCCACAACTTTATTATGAAGACTTTTGTTAAATTCCTTTTAATTACTCTGTTTGTGCATGCCATCTGTTTTCTGCCAGACACCTGACTGATAAATAAAAATAAAGCTTAGAAAAATTAAGCAATTTGCCAATGAGTGCCATTTATATGTCCCTTAGCAGGTAGTAACGTTATGAGCACCTCCTATATGATGGGAACTATTCTAAATGCTAACAGCCACTTGGCAATAGAGTTTAGGGTGCTCTTTAAGAAATATATTCCATTCTATGTTCATATATTGCCTGTTTTCATTATAATTGGTGTGAACTTTGGCAAGTCATTTAATTGTCTGTACCTCACCTGCTCATCTGTAGAAGAGGGATAATGACACCTACTGCATAGATTTGTTACCAAGTACCTGGCACATGGTAAGTACTCAATCAATTTCTATTAGAATCTGGTGCTCTGAACTTAGAGTCATTGCCATTTTTCAAAGAATTTGAGCCTTTTGGAAACAAAAGAACAAATAAAACAGTATCATTCAATCTACTCTCAATTTCATTCAGACTTTCCACGTTAGACTGACTTGTCTACTGTGTATATTGCTTAGACATTTTAAGGAATGCTAAGGCATTTTAATATAGACCCCAAAATATGTAAATATAACTGTCCATAGGACACATGTAACATAGTCTGAAGTCCAATATAGAAAACATTAAACTAAACTAAACTAACATTTAATATACTAAACTGGTAACTTAAGTGCTGTGGACAAAGAGAAATGAACCATATTGACTATATTGGCCAAAATTATTGAATATTGGCAATTAAGTGATCTTTGGAAATTATTAGGCCACCCTCTCTTATACTGGTGATAAGAAAACTGAGGTTCAGAAAGGCAAAACCAGATATGAAGTGTTGCACCCAGGCCAGTGACAAGTGGGGTGCCTGGGTGGTTCAGTTGGTTAAGTGGTTAAGTGTTTGACTCTTGATCTCAACTCAGGTCTTGATCTTAGGGATCATGAGTTCAAGCCCCACACTGGGCTCTATGCTGGACATGGAACTTACTTAAAAAATAAAATTTAAAATATACAAAATAAAATAAAATATAAGACAAGTACCCATGGCACAAAGAAATACAGAGAACTTCCATTTAAAAAAAAAAATTTAAGTAGGAATTCCTGTTCTTTGGGATTTCATAGGCCAGTATTTTTTTTTTTAATTGAGTTATGCACCTATTAGAATGGCCTAACTCTGGAACACTGACAACACCAAATGTTGCTGAGGATGCGGAGCAACAGGAACTCTCATTCATTTCTTGGGCGAATGTAAAATGGTATAGCTCTTTTATAAGAGAATGTAGTAGTTTCTTACAAAACTAAACATATGCTTACTATACAATCCACCAGTAGTGCTCCTTGGTATTTACCCAAGAGAATTAAAATATATGTTCACACAAAAACCTGCACATGGATGTTTATAGCAGCTTTATTCATGATTGCCAAAACTTGGAAGCAAGCAAGATGTTCCTCAGTAGGTAAATGGATAAATGAACTGTGGTACATCTAGACAATGGAATATTATTTAAAACTTAAAAAAAAAAAAAGCTAGTGAGCCATGAAAAGACATGGGGGAAACTTAAATGCCTCTTACTAAAGTGAAAGAAGCCAATCTGAAAAGGCTACTTAATGTATAATTCTAACTATATGATGTTCTGGAAAAGGCAATATCATGGAGACAATAAAATGATCAGCAGTTGCTGGGAAATGGGAGTGGGGTGGGAGGGAGAGAAGGATGAACAAGTAGAGAATAGAGGATTTTTAAGGCAGTAAAAATACTCTGTACGATTCCATAATGATAGATACATGTTATTATACATTTGTCCAAGACCGTAGAATGCCCAACACTAACTTTGTGAAACATAATGTAAACTATGGACTTCGGGTGATTAGGATGTGTCAGTGCAGGTTCATCATTTAATGTACCACCCTATTGGGGGAGGTAGATAAGGGGGGAGGCTATATATGTGTAGGTTCAGGAGGTATGTTGAAATCTCTGTACCTTACCATCAATTTTGCTGTGAACCTAAAACCGCCCTAAAAATAAATAAAATCTTAATAATGTAATAAAAGATTAAGCCACTAAGAAATTGTTGCTCAATCTTTATTTTTCAAATATATATATATATATGCATATGTATATATGCATATGTATGTGTGTGTATGTGTGTGTGTGGTATCTAATCCATAAAACAGCAGGAATTATCCATTTGCAAGAGAGACATAAACTGCTAAAATGGCAGAGTGAAAAAAATAGCCCCACCCCCATCCTTTCAGCAGCTAGGATTTTTTTTTTTTAAGATTTTATTTATTTATTTGACAGAGATAGAGACAGCCAGCGAGAGAGGGAACACAAGCAGGGGGAGTGGGAGAGGAAGAAGCAGGCTCATAGTGGAAGAGCCTGATGTGGGGCTCGATCCCAGAATGCCGGGATCACGCCCTGAGCTGAAGGCAGACGCTTAACCGCTGTGCCATCCAGGCACCCCTGCAGCTAGGATTTTTATGTTTTATAAAAGTCATTTATAACTTCTTCTATCAAATAGGAGCACAATAATATCAGAGTAAGACAATTATTCCCTGCTTCACATCACAGGATAGAACAATTTCTAGGACCAGCTATTGGAAATTACAACGATATAACACTGATATAAAACATTAAGTGCATAATTTATATTTCACCATGAACCAAGAATCTTAGGATGACTTTGATTAACTGAGCTCACTCCTCACACTTACATGCAAGTATTTGCGGGATACGTTGTCATTCAGATTCTAGTTTCCTATCCTGTCCTGGAATGAAACAGAAAGCCCCTTCACATTTTCTCTAGAGACAAAACCACACAAAATTCCAGAGATTTCATCCCCAAAACAATCTTTTCCAGTTGAACAGCTATTTTTCTGCCATGACCAACCAGTCTCTAAGGAGTTTGTAAAAAATACCTTTAATTATTGCCTTCCAATGATCTGGCCATACGAGATCATCCTGCTTTACTTACTTAGTTTTAACCAAAGGGCAATTCCCTGTCAAACTGTTAATTCTGCAGTTCACAGGGGAACCAAAAGGACCAACGTTACCATGAATTGTTTTTTTTTTTCTTTTTTCCCCCCAATTTATGTTCTTGTTGTGGCCAGGGGTTTCATTCCTATCACAACTAGCACAAAGGCTTTTTTGTTCTCTCAAATCTTCACCTTTCCAGAGCATATTCTTGTAGATATTTATCATCAAAAGTTCTATAATCAAGAATTATAGCAAGAGAGGGTAAATGAGAAAAAATCTTGGGTAGAGGTGCCATGGGAAGCTACTCTCCTATCCTGAGTATGAGTAAATGATGCTTTAGAGAGCAAGAAGGACCAAAACATCATATTATCTTAATACAAGATCTACCTAATCTACCGCTTTGACTTCATTTCCTACCACTTATACTAATTTATCCACTTCTCCATTATCTGGTCCCCTTGATGCTCCTGTACAGTAGCAAGTATGCTTCCACCTAACAGTTTTGTACCTGCCCTTTCTCCTGCTTAGAACACACTTTCCCCCATAAAGCAATGATATTTACCCCCTTACTTTATTTGGACTTTGAATGTCATCTTAGATGTCACTATCTAAAAATAACACCTGCCTATCATGCTCTAGATAAGATTGTATTATCTGCCATTATATTATATTATATTATATTATATTATATTATATTATATTATATTATATAATTATATTATATTATAGTATATTACCTTATTTGTTGATCGATCTCATTTTTACTACATAGCAAGATCTGGGAGGGCACAGACTTTGCTGATTTTGTTTTTCACTATATTTTCAGAGTTTCTGGAGTAGTACCTGGTAGTTCATACTCTGTATTTATTGGCTGACAGGGTGAATAAATTATTATTACCAATCTTTCAGTTTAAGTATTCATTTGCATTGTTCAGAATTGGATTGCTTCCACCTTTGCCCATCCCCTCAATAGTTTTGGGAAAGAAACTACCAATTACAGCCATATATAAGGAATAACTCCAAGATATATAACAAGTCAATGAACTAAAAGTCTCTTAATCTCCCAGATCTCAACAGAGCATTTCAGTGCTTCCTCAGATCCCTAAGGTGAGTCTTCATGTTGGTTAAGCTCTTAGGTGGAAGAGATATATGAAAGTGCAGAGGAAGATATTAATATGTGACTCTGTCCTCTTTCAGCAATCTTTGTGTTCTGCCTTATGGCCAAAGACAGTGGGGTTCTGGCAATCTATTTTCTTATGGACTTCAGTAATTCAGTGTTACCCCTGAAAGTCATATGATATTGTGACCTAAGGAGCAGCAACTTCAAAAATCAGACAAACCTGGGTTCCCCTTCCCAATTCTGTTACTGTGTGATTTTGAGTCTGTTATTCGCCCTTTTCAAGTTTCAGCTTCTCAAAGATAATATTGGAATTTGTCAAAGGGTCAGTAAGAAGCTTAAAGAGAATATGTATAGAGTGAGAGACACAGAGTAGGCACTTAAGACACATTTGATTTTGTTACAGGCTGAAAACCACTTATTGTGCATGGTCCAGACCCGTGGTATTTAAACTGTAGACCACAGATCCCTTGAGTTCTATGGAGGAATCTAATTGTTTGGATAGGGGTGGGTGGTGGTATTGGGTAATGAGGGGATGTGAGTGAAGATGGCTGCTGAAGGAGAGAGCCCATGCATGAGACCTTCAGTCAGAGCAATCCCAATGTTGTGTTTGGGTGGTTTTTTTTTTTAATTTCTGATTTTTTTAAAAGTGGTCTCTGGGGCGCCTGGGTGGCACAGCGGTTGGGCGTCTGCCTTCGGCTCAGGGCGTGGTCCTGGCGTTGTGGGATCGAGCCCCACGTCAGGCTCCTCCGCTGTGAGCCTGCTTCTTCCTCTCCCACTCCCCCTGCTTGTGTCCCTCTCTCGCTGGCTGTCTCTATCTCTGTCAAATAGATAAATGGAACCTTAAAAAAAAAAAAAGTGGTCTCTAATCCCAGTGTGGGGCTTGAACTCATGACTCTTTGAGATCAAGAGTCACATGTTCTACTGACTGAGCCAGACAGGCACGACTGTATTTTGAAATTCTGAATGTGATTCTCTTTCTTTTCACAAAGAAAACACATTTGGATTTTGTATCTGATTATATAAAAATACATGATCATTTAAAAACTCTTTAATCATGTATAGAAGCATACCTATAGTTAATTCATTGAGAGAGATTCAGTAGAGTGCAAACAGGAAGTAGTGCTACTCTTTTTAGCTACATCTTTAAATCTCTCCTCTTGACTTGTTTTCCCCATATCTAAATGAGATTTCAGGCAGATTCTATAACTCTTCTAGTCATTTTCAAAAACTAACAAGTGATCTCAATATTCAGAGAGTTAAAAAGTCTATAGTGCTGCCTATGAACAAAATTTCAGCATCTTATCCAATTTAAAACTTCAGCCTTTCCTGCCAGAGATTGCTTTAATGAGATTCTCATTTTCACATATTTTATGAGTCCTTTTGTCCCTTAAATTCTGGAACACATGCCCAGCTTTCTGATGGTTTCCTGAAACACAAACACTTACTTGAAGAGTTGGGAGAAAACGTATCCTCTAACTTGAGAGGAGGGACAAGACCTCAGTAATCTGATTAAAAAAAAAAAAAATCCCTGTCTCCAATAGTCAGATCTTCTTTTATACAGCTTAGAAGTGGGTGACCAGCTAAAGTTGGCAAGGACTCTAACGATGGTCCTGCACTTTTATTTATTGGTATGCAGCTTAACCTTTTCTCAGCTTTAGGTCCTCAGCTATAACTATGAGATATCGATCTCCTGAATTTCACCATCTGAAATAACCACCAGCAAAACGTTGGGAACATTTCCTAAATCAAGATCATAGCAAACATACAATTTTTATCATTGATACTTTCCCTTTTCTTTTCTACCTCTGCCTTTCTTCTCTCTTCCTTGCTTGCCTGAATAACCAGTATTGACGACCTGGTGTATGTTCTTCAGCAATTTATAATACATAATAATAAGAGTTTCTTGTTATCTGTTTTACTAAAAGTGATAACCTTATGTTTATCATTCATATGGTTATTGGTCTTGTGCTTTTATCATTTAATATTACATCTTAAAAATCTCTCCCAAGTCAACTGTGCCAGAAAAAATTTTATATTTTCCTTACCTACATTATTCTATGTTATGAATTTACATAATTTATTCACTCATTCTCCTTTTGTTGGACATCCACTTTGTTTTCAGTTTTCATATACCCCAGTGGCTTATTTTTCCATAGAATAGATTCCCAGCTGAGGCAATTTTGAGTTGAAAAGTATGTGTATTTTCACTTTTAATATCTGTTGCCAGATTTATTTATAAGGCTATAATAAATAACATTTCTACTTGTAAAGTATGAGCCTACCTTTTATCCTATGATTTACAAAGGGCGTTATCTCTTCTTATAATTTGGTTCAAACTTATAAGCACAAAAAATATGTCATTTTTTAAAACAATCAGTGAGGACTACCAGTGAGGCTGAGCCTCTGTCAATATGCTCATTGGTTCTCTGGATTTACTCTTTCATAAACTATTATTTATTCATGATGCACTTTGTTCATCTTTCTATTTTTTCCCGTCATTTTCTTATCAATTTGTAAGAGCTCATTTTATTCTAACGTTGTTTTATATATATTACAAATTTTCCCCTCAATCATTTATTATAAACTTTATTTATGATAGATTTTGCCATAAAAATGTGTCTATAGGATTTTTTGTTTTTGCTTTGCCCAGCAGAGATTTTTGTCTGTATTATGTAAGCCTTAGTTCCTAGATTATATATATAGATTTATATAATCTTTAAATGTTTAAATTTAAATATATACTTCATCTATCCCTTATTTTTTTGTCAAAGTAAAATTCGGATTTATTTTCCTTCTGGAAGATTTCCAATTGTGCTTGAATTATTGATTAAGTAGAACTATTATCCCGAAATGAAAAAAAAATACCTTTATAATATCTTATATTTCTGGATTCTCTATTCTAATTCATCATTTATTTTCTTTTCTATTCTAATGACAACATCGTATTGTTTTTATCACTATGTTTTTAGAGTATATTTTCATCACTTATAAAGCATGCTTCTCCTATTTTTCTTTTTCATAATATCTTGGCTGTTTTCAGATAATGTATTCTTTCACATCTAAATCTTTTAAATGTTATCCAATTTGAAAACATTATGTTACTTGAGGAAAAGTTTCCACCAAAAATATTTGAAAAGCCATACTAGATGAATGAAGGAGTGGTAATTTTATAAAAATAAGCCAATGGTTTCTGCCCTGGGTCTGATGACCTGCCAGCAGAAAGGGTACTTGAGAAGTACTGGTGCATTCCTTCATTTTAATTGAAGGAAAACTTAAATCCTTGGTTTCATTAGCACAAGTAACTGCTCATTCTGATGCTCACTTTATCTGCTAGAAATGCCTTCGGAAATTTAAGATGTTTTGGAACCATTAATTGCAAATGAGCATGCAGACTGAGGAAGTATCTGGGGAACCTAATTTTTATTTACTTCTATTGCCAAGACTTTCATTGTGTGTGTGCATGTGGTAGATGAAGGGTGACATGAGGAGTCAGTGGATCAGAAGGGAAACCAAAGATTGAAGCAGAGGAAAGAAGAGTAGTATTTGGTATGAAAATTCCTTTCATGGGGCAACTGGGTGGCTCAGTCCTTAAGCATCTGTCTTCGGCTCAGGTCATGATCCCAGGATTCTGGGATCGAGTCCCGTGTCAGGTTCCCTGCTCAGCGGGAAGCCTGCTTCTCCCTCTCCCACTCCCCCTGCTTGTGTTTCCTCTCGTGCTGCCTCTCTCTCTGTCACGTAAATAAAAATTCCTTTCATTTTCCTCCTCTATTTTCATGCATTAAATAATTCCATAAACTTTATTTCAGTACATACAATTGACATTCCACATTTACCTTTGACCTTAGTTCCACTTGCTCCTAAACATGTCCCTAAGCACTATGGAAGTCATCTGTGAAGAGAAGCACTAAAAGCTGCTTCTTGACATTTTGTTGTTTTAGGAGTCCAATTCCTTGGAAACAACATCAAGACAAATAAAGTCATTCAGCTTTTAATCACGGATGATATAAATCATCATGTCAGTTAACTCTAGGGTCCATAAATCTCTAAAAATGTGGATTTATGACATAGGGAGGCAATTTACCAGTATTGGCTTTTTCAATTTGATTAGAATGATGGGCTATGATGGAACAGATTTTTGCAATTCTGCTTGCAACTGTACCAAAAACGGAGGCTCTCAAGCTCACAGTCTGTTGGTGTATTAAGTATCAGCTTCACGATTTCCCTGTTCAGACTAATTGCTTCTTTAATCTGTGATTGCTGACACACATGTGCAGTTGTGCAAGTTAATAAGAAGGAAGATGATTCTGATACTTTTCAGTTTCATTATATTCTGTTTTTAATTGTCTTCACTGCTAAGGCACCGTTATTTTATTTGATGGTTTAATAAGCAGGAAATCCAACAATAAAATTTAAGTGTTTAAGAGAGCTATGGATAAACATTCAAAGTGCAATATACCCAAACAGACCCAAGGCCAAATGGATTCATTTAAAATATGGATAATGTTGTGAAGGGTAGTAGAGATTTACTCCCACTGGAGCTTGCTCTGGTTTGTCTTGCTTGGCTTTTCAAACCACCTATCAGTAAACTTTCAAAATCTGTTCTCTCAAGTTTCCATCCACTTACCCTAATCTCATAGCAAGCACGCACGCACGCTGAGTCAAGTGCCCTGCAGCTGACTGATATGCTGATGCATTTTTAGAATGGAACAGAGTGAAGCTGAACCAATGCAGTGGCTAAAATAAGAAACCAATTTAACTCCATTGTAAAGACAGTCACCCAAATCATCTCCCCCAAATAATTCAAAATGTTGGCCTGCAATACTGAAAACACATATTTGTTCTTTTTTTGGCATGCATTTTTTTTTAATGTACATCTCAGTCTTTCCCTCCTACTCACTGAGGATCTCATCATCCTCTTGTTCTGGAGGTTTCTGAGCTGTTATTATATCCACACTTTCACATGATGCCTCTGTTAAGTTTGGTTCAGCATTTCCATTATAAAACCCATAAGCTTCCAGAACAGACTTATTATAACTGTCTACGTGGGAAAAAAATTGCTCCCAGCTGAAACTTAGTATATATTACATTCACTCTCAGTCCAGAAGGCACTTGTCTTCTTTAACATATTATAAAATAAAATTTCATACCATTGCTTTTACTTTCTTTAGTTGCTTCTGTCAGTAAGATAACATGAAAGAATAAAGCAGGGAAGCAAAGAACCATGCATCTCACATTTTGCCTCTTTTCTCCAAGACATTGTTCCTTTCCCATTTCTGGCCTAACATTAAAGTGTCAGGTCTCAGCAGAGTGTCCCTGAAGGTCCCTTTCACCAGACCAGTTCTGGCTACTGCTAGAATGTTGGATTCCAGGGATCTGGTTAATCACAGAGGGTTAAACACAGGAGAGTTTTTATTCACCCACATTCAGGAGCAATCATGAATTAAAATAGATAAAATATAAAACACTAGAAACATTCTAAAAATGACTTCATCATAGAACATTAAAAGATACTATGCCAATTCAAGCAACCTCATTTTTGGATTAAGTATAGTTTACAGGATGTTTATTCACATTATTTTGCTATCTGATTTTGCAGAAAAAAGGAAAAGGAGAAGGGAAGAACAAGTAAGCTTCTAAAATGAGAATTTAACTCCTGAATATGGTTACAATTTTCTTCCTTTAATAATTTTCTTCCTTTATAATAGCAGTTAGTTAAACAGTATTTTTAACATGCCTTGAACCTGAGAAAATTTTTCCACTGGTTAAGTAAACATTTGAATTCCTAGTATGTCTTCATAATTAATAATACACCAATGTAATCAATGCTAATTAAACTCCCGCTCTTGTGGCTGACTGGGTGTGAGGAGGAAATACATCACCTCTGGTAGACACCTGTACGAGAGAAGGTGCGAAGGAAGACCTGCTCAGACAAAAGGTTAATGGGAAGCCAGGGGGCAGTTGGAAAAACTGTAAACTGGTAATCCCTGATCTAGACCTAAATTGCTACATTTGGCATCCATCTTTTTCTGGCTCCACTCTGACTTCCATTCCTGTTTCTACGGCTGCCCATTGAACAGATGATTTGTAGAGGGCTAGTGCAGGTACGTCATGGTCCAGGAACCACTTGTAATTCTGCATCTGCCTAAAGCCACTTTCATCCTGAGGCAAAGATGCTGTGTCCGTTGATACTCCCTTCTCTGTTCGTAACATTTTGGCTGAGGGAAGGAGTTCTGTATCGGTAACCAAGCCTAACCCAGAAGCCAGTGCACAAGAGAAGGCAGTATTAGCATTCTGCTGTGACAGGCAAGTTGATTCAAAGACACGTTTCAACACAAAGGCGGGCGTCTTCAGCACCCTACAGTAAAATAAAATGTAGAGAGCTGATACTTCGTTGTAGATACAAAAGAGCTACATAAACATCCATTTCTTCATGCAGACTATCAGATGATATAGAAATCTATCTAGAAACTTCTTTGAGAACCCATTTCAGGCCCAGCAGTGTGCCAAGAGTTGAGGAGCGGAAGATAACATGTGTGCCCTGCAGCCATTAATACTCCCATGTAAAAGCCAGCAAAAATGCCTTGAGTCTCAAGTTAGATAATGCTTCAGAGCCAATTAAATGCCATAGGTTTGCTAGTAGACACTAATAAATAGCTGTTGAAATAAAAAGATATTTCCATTTTTCAGGAAAATTGCTAATCCCTGGAATAACAGATCAGGTTGACACTTTCTATATAACATGGTATATAATTTGCTTTCATAGAGAGCAAAAGAACTTTGAAGCCAGAAAGACCTATCTCTGGTAATGTACTAGTTATGTCACCTTGGCAGGCAACTTTGATCTTTTCGAGTTTAAGCTTCCTCATCTACATAAGTGCGAAGGAGTTTCTTCTGAAATAGATGTTGTACTGATAACTAAATGGGTTAACATACCCCAAATACCCAGGATGATAGCTGGCTCTCCCTCTGCTTGCTTCTGAAAACAGAACATGAAGTCTCTCCACTCAGCATACATGCGCACTGTGGTGGTAAGAATGACAAGCAAAGTGGAGAGTACCGTCTTTATTTCTGTTTGCTGAGAGGAAGGGAAAGCGCAGTCTTGAATGTAACTTCTAAGGCACCAAAGTATTGTGCTTGGGTCTTTTGTTGACAACGAAAACTGACCAAAGATGAGTCCCCAATATCTGAAGGAAGACTACACTATACATTTTATTTTATTTTTTTTTAAGATTTTGTTTATTTGACAGAGAGAGAGAGACAGCCAGTGAGAGATGGAACACAAGCAGGGTGAGTGGGAGAGGAAGAAGCAGGCTCCCAGCAGAGCAGGGAGCCCTATGCGGGGCTCGATCCCAGGACCCTGAGATCATGCCCTGAGCTGAAGGCTAGACGCTTAACGACTGAGCCACCCAGGCGCCCCTACACTATACTTTTAAAAGTCAGAATTCATTAGAAGCCACACACTCCAGGAAATTTACACTTCACTCTTTAATTCATTTTTATCTTGCTCAATCCTGATTTTTAAAATATTCTGTGTGAACTTAACTTAAAACTAGAAGACTTTACAATGTTGTTTCCTAAGGCATAAATCATGGTCCTTCTTTCCCTCTTACAACTGCAGAGTGAGGTCAGGCTCAAACTCTAAGTTACCTTCAGATTTCCATCCAGAACCAAGAAGAAATAGTGGTGTGTACAAGCTGGCCAATTGCACCTGTGAAATGATCAACCTGCACTCCAATTTACTCTCATTCCCTTCTCCTCAAGCTTTACCAATCATTTGGCCCTTAACGGGTCTCTTTTGCTGTTTATCACTCTCTATCCCCCATCAATTTTCATTGCTCTCTACAGCTTCTTTATCACTTTTTGTTGTCAAGAACATAACTACTTTTGGATCAGATGTTTGCCATAAATTCCTGAAATAGACATCTAGCTCATAAAGAATAGAAATGAATAGGCTAGTTTTAAATGTCACCGATAGATAGTTCATCTCAGTAGGCGTGATTGTTAATACTTTCACATCTCGAGTTCAAAATTGAAATTTTTCCAGTGCCCGAGGCATAATTATTTTCCTCCAAATGACTTGGAAGCCAGTATTACAGCATCCACCTACACATTCTATTTGACCAAAACACTGACATAAAGCAGAATCACAAAAATATATTTACGTATGCTCCTTAGTGTTGGCAGACTTGATTTCTTAGGAAATAGCATCTTATTTAGTTGGAATAAAATTTGATAGCATTGGCAATTACTGACTTCTGCTTTAGATTAATGTCCACATGTGCAAAAAAAAAAAATTTGGAGTTTTGTGATTCCAACTGTTGAAAAAAAAATGGCAATGACACTGAAACTTTATATACCACATTTCAGCTGACAGCACAATTTAGGGTTGAGTTACACACCCTTAAAATGAAAGCTTCCAATAGAAATACTGACAGGCCCTTTACTTATAGGGAAGTATTTGCCTCTAGAATAATAGCAATATATTATATTTAAATGGATCCTTTTATAAAGCACTTTAAAAACTGTCAACCTGTATCTCCCCTTCCTATACACATGTATCTCTCATGAAAGTCAATAGCAAAGTTACATATCTATTATTTATTTAGTTAGTTATTATGTATTTATTACATTTATGAGATTCACCCATCATTTATTAGCCTCTGGGCACCTTTGCAAGTTTCAGAGCTAAAAAAATAAGGCAGTCTGTGTCATTATGATTTGCAAGTTATTGTAGACATCATGAAAACAAGACATATTGCTTCTAGCCTTATTATCTTAGTAGTTCAACACACCTTCAAAAACATACATTCATCAGAAGAGAAACACTTAGACTGATGTAGTTCAGAATTATTTCATATGTTAGAAAAAGAAAGCAGAAGTAATACCAAGTCAAAGATATTTTATATTTTTTGTTTTTTTATATTTATGTGTTCTGAAGGGTTGTTACATAGTAGAAATTGATACAAATGGGATGTTACAGAGAAGTCTGCACTACTAATTTATTCAATTTTCAATACCATTTTCTCAAAAAAATTTACATTGCATGACTATTATGCACTTGGCGTTGTGCATACGTATAAAACTTCAATCTTAAATTGAGTATTGAACTAAAGTCTCTAGTAGGGCTAATAGCCAGAAAGAGCGCTCCAGCTCAAAGACATTTTGATAATACAATTAAATTTAGAGTTTATCCAAGAATGTTTTCTTCATATCAAATATTTTGATCCTAATATGTATATCAATAGATCACATGGTTTAAAAAGAAAAAAAAATTCCCCCTCCAGATACTCCCTTTCACCCCTGTTCACTCAATGTCTCTATGCCCATCCAGGAGAGATTCCAGATCTGATTTCCACTTCAGTCTCTTCCTACTTCTTTCATTGAGAAAGTACTAGGGTCAGGATGTAGAGAGATTGAAATGGCAGTATCCAAAAACCTTATAATTCCACCCCCAACCTTTATACCAATGTAGTAAGTGAGCTTGGGTTAGTTAGTGAGTCAGCATTCTAATGTCTTTGGCAGAGAAGTAACCTCCTTCAGCTGATAATAAGTATGTTTAAACTGAGATGTTGGAATAAAAAATGTTCTACAAATACAAAGTACACGCACAGTATAAAAATCCTCTGTGTGCTCTTCTGTCTTTACTGGTAGAACCAATTTATCAGGACCTGTAACACCTTTGGTTTTCTACTGCTATGCTTGCACACAGTGGAAAAAAGTTTGTCCTTAACTCTAATTGCCTAGCTCTAAACCAACCAGTATATATTAAACTAAACCTGGAAAAAATGTCCTGCACCCCTGACCACTAGCCAATCGAGTTCTAAATGTAATTCCCCAAGAGTAGAGAGCAAAGCATTAATTTACTAAATTTTGGAAAGTTCTTAGCAACTCCCTGGTTCAATTTCTTTAGCTTCAAGTACAAAAAAACTCCTCCAGTGGAAGATTATGAAATGCATTTGCAACTAAACCTAGCCCAGAACACTGGTAGAAAAAGATTAGATATTTGGTTTTCAGATGGTGGAAAGACGGATGAGGCAATTATGTAATGTAAAATGAAATAACCTTTAGGAAACCAATATTTATATTTTTCCCAGATTTTCCCAGAGGATCATGTTTCTAACTAGGAACAAATGCGAAGGCATATTCGACTTTAATATCTAAAGATGTATGCATCTGTACAAGGTATTTTGATTACTTGCTAGTGATTTGTTAGAATGATACCCCAAGGGCCATACCATGGTTTGTATTTATCTCTGAATTTGATAACTTTCAGAATAATTTTATAAATAGTAACATTAAACACTTTAGAGCACTGAAAACATCCCAAATACAAAGAGAGAGAGATGATCCTTGTATCCCCACCTCTACCCAGACTTAAAAATTAGTTTCTGATGAACTTGGGAATTTTCAGCTTAAGATCAGAACCCTTCTGTTCTCAGACAGGAACTTCACCACTTTCTTCTCCCATAGCACATACGCCTGCAACCCTCGTTACCAAACCTGATTTATGAAGTCTGCAGGCATGGGGAAGTGTGTTGATGTTAGAGGAGAGATTTACATTTCCTCTTCTTTCTTCCCTTCTAAAACGATCTCTCACTTTATCATGTCAGTCATGCAGGCACCTCTTTGACAAGGGACCTGAAAGAAAGTGACAAGTCCCAGAGTAGAAGATGCTGGATCAAAAAAAAAAAAAAAAAAAAAAGACTGAAGTTTTATGAATACTTCCTGCAATTGCAGATGTTCTTTTAAAAATAGAAGCACATTAATTATTATAAGACTATTTAAGGTATTTGTATTTTATTTCTCAAAAAAACAATAGTAAGTGAAGCCAAAGGCAAGGTGGGGAGAAGGTAAAGTCAAGGCTGGTAAAGAAGGGTTGTCATGGGATTTTATACTGCACAACAGGTGGCCAAGGGGAATTTCATCCTATTATCTTACAAGTGCAGGAAGCTTTGCATTGCAGCCCCCTAGGGTGCTCTCAGCAGGTCTACTGCTATTCCCCAGTTATTTTTACAAGCAATACTGCCAAAGACGCTATTACTCTGGTTTACAGTAGTTGATCACTGGTGTGAAATTCAAGCTGTAGACAAAATAGATTCTTTGGGGGGAAAAGATGGTAAGGGACCCAACAGCCCTTCTAAAGCTCTTGGACAAGTTTGCCAAATGCTTCACTTTAGAAGGCCATTATGTCTTTCTGAATTTTCGTTTCTATTATAGCTGATTGGTGATTGCTTATTTCCTGGTGTCTAAGTTGAAAGCCTGTGTCCCATACTTTTTTATGTGAATGTGAACTTTCCTGAGAGGTGTAGGTCTCTTTTCCCTGCCCTTTGAGACTGAATTCCAAACAAAATGCTTACTCAAGAATGTTTATTGATTATAAAAGTTTGGCAGTTTAGAGTAAAAGAAGGGTTGTATGAGGAAAAGTAACAGTTTTGTTTTGTTTTGTTTTTTTTTTTTTTTTTTTTTAAAGATTTTATTTATTTATTCGACAGAGATAGAGACAGCCAGTGAGAGAGGGAACACAAGCAGGGGGAGTGGGAGAGGAAGAAGCAGGCTCATATCGGAGGAGCCTGATGTGGGGCTCGATCCCATAATGCCGGAATCACGCCCTGAGCCAAAGGCAGGCGCTTAACCGCTGTGCCACCCAGGCGCCCCTGTTTTGTTTTTTCTTTAGAGGGGATGGTGAGAAAGGAGAGGCAGAGGAAATTTCAAGCAGGTTCAAGTCCCAGCACTGAGCCCCTCATTGGGCTTGATCTGAGGATCCTGAGATCATGCCCTGAGCCAAAATTAAGATTAGATCGCTTAACTGACTGAGCCACCCAGGTGCCTCAGCAGTGCCAAATTTTTAATCTGAGGCGAGTAGAGATGGCTCTCATTTCCTTTATAAGTGTGTGGTGCCACATTCCTCATTATGCCAAAGCACTCTGGAATCTCTTTTTGCCGGATCCCATTAGACTGACTTGAAATACGTTTATCATTTTACATACCATACAGTGCTTTGTTGGTAGTGTTTATTTACTTATCTGTCTTCCCTGAAAGAATATGAGACCAGGATATGAGGGAATATATCAGTCTTGCTCTTTATTTTATTGCCATTGCCAAACAGAAGACTTGGCACAGGGTGGTATTCAATTAATTCTTACTGTACAAATGAATAGTGGCTTTGTCTTTGTTAACATGGTTCTCTTTGCTATGTACCATTGTAATAGAGCAACAGTTTACAAGAAAAATAAGTTGTCCACAATGAACAACCAAACAGTGTTTCAAAAAGTAGATGTAACTCTGCATTCGTGAATCTGAAGTATCACTTATGGGGTTAGAATTCTATATACTTCATTCATTGGCAAATACAATTGCAAAGCTAACAACCAGAGTTTGAGGAAGATTTTATTAATCATGACATTCTGTTAGGGCAAGGCTCTTCTGAAACCAAAGCAAATAAATCATAGGCAAAACTAATAAGGTCAAGAAGCTTCTAGAATCAAAATCCTGGGAATATTCTCTAAACCTCCAAGTTACTTTTAACCAGCTTAAGTAATTGCTTTATAAATGGATAGTCACCTATAAATAGTTATTCCAAAATAGATGTTTGCCTTTTCCCTCTGGAAACACAAACTATGAATTCCCTCTTGCCTTTTCATACCTTCCCCTATAGAACTCAAGTCCCCTTTATATCTTATACAACAATGTATGTGGAATAGTTAAAGAATAAAAACCCAGGCTGTTGCAGCCAGCAAGGAGTGTTACATACTATTACACCACTAGGTCAATAGATTGCCTGTTATTTTAAATGTTATTTAAATTATCTTCCTAAGGAGATGATTTTCAGCTGACTCTCCATCTTCTGAAAGAATTTAACACACCTCACTGCCTCCACATGGTGAGAAAACAAAGCAATGGTCAGAAAGGACAGGAAAAGAAGCAGAAATTCATAAGGACTATACAAGCAAATTTAGTCTAAGATAATTGTTCTCGGTGTGAGGTTCCCAGGCCAGCAGCACTAACCTCAACAGGGAACTTGGTGGAAATGCAAGTCCTAGGGTCTCATTTCAAATCAGAAAGCCTGTGGGTGGGACCCATCAATTTCTAGTTGAACAAGCCACCAGAGTGAATTTAATGCATGCTGAAACTTGAGAACCTATCATCTAAGGTGATAAATAAGTAAAAACAGACTTTTTTCAAAACTACCTAGGCGACATCAAGTGACCTACACGTATAATTCACGAAGATTCTGTTAATAACAGAACTTAGTGGAACTGCAAATGCATTAATTATTTTGATATAAGAAAGTGTCCATATTAGTGCAGTTGTGGGTAGAAAATACATGTAAATATACACACAGCAGAAAGAATGTCAAAGGGAATTACTTTATTAAATGTCACTTGACATTGATATAATTGCATTAAATTTTTTTTAATAAATACTTTTTACTGATTTTGGTGTAAGAAAATTTTATTGACAATGCACAAAAATTATTGAGCAGAAAAAAAGTTGAAAGTTCTATGTGTATTAATAAATTTATTAATTAAAAGATATATTTCAAAAGGAAAAGAAAAAAAAGCTAAACTCAAAGAAGATTTTTATAATACATTTAACTGAGAAAGGATTAGTATTAAGAACATAAAAAGAACTCCTACAAATCTCTTTTTAAAAAAGACAATAAAAACATGGACAAAACAAATGAAGTTCATTTGGCCAAAAAACATGAAGAACAAATTACATTTGTAATTAGGAAAGTCAGGACCATAATGAGATATCACTTCCCCCTTTTCACTGGCTAAAATTAAGAAGCTTAACAATATTATGTGTTGAAGGGGAAATAGATTAAAAGGATCTTTATGTATCGCAGATATGAATGTGATGGTTACAAGTTGTCTTGTAAACAAGTTGAGATTATCTTTACAAACTAAATGATAACAAACCATGGCTTCAAAATTTCACTCCTGGAAAAAATGCTCAAGTAGTTTATTACTAAAAACTGTAAACCATATAAATTCCCATCAAAAGGAAGATTAATGATCATATTACAGCAATTTAACACAATTGGCTGTTGTAGCATGGAACAACATGGGCAATTTTAGTAATGTAAAATAGAATTTAAAAAAAATTCCCAAGAGACTACAATAGTATGATACTCTTTTTATGATGTTTGAAAGTAACGATATATTCTTTAGTCATATAAAGATGTTCAAGAGAATGATGAACACAAAATTTAGGATAGTGGTCATCTCTATGAGGAAGCTGAGGGATAGTGGAAGAACACAGTTTTTGTGAATCATTGTTCTTTTAAGATATTCAGTGAAATATTTATTATGTTACTTAAAAATCAAGAAAAAATAATATAAAAAGAAGACAATGCACGTGGGAAATATGATGGTGTATAATGAACTAAAGATTATGATTCAACTAACTATATTTCTGAGGTCCTTAAAATAATAAATGAGAAAGAAGGAAAAAAGAGGAAAGGAGTAGTAGAAAGGAGGGAAGGAAGGAATGAGGAAAGGAGAAAAGGAAGAGGAAGGAAGGAGGGAGGGAAGAGATGAGAAAGTTGTTCTGAAATTTTTTAACTGCCTAGGGTTAGGAGTTTCTAATTCCTTAAGAGGAGATGTAAGGTGAACATGTGGTAGCTCTGCACCTCTGTTCTCAAATTCACTGTGAACTTAAAACTACTTTTAAAAACTGTCTTCAAAAATAAAAGTAAAAAAACAACAACAAAAGAAACTCCACTGAACATTTTTTATCAGTCTGTGTTAAATCTAGTCTGTGTTAAGCCTATAATAAACTGTGTATCATTCTCATTTGTGGTATGGATAGAGGAATTATTAAATATGTTCCTGACTAGACTGAATTTCCATTTTGACTAGGTATTAATGAAAAATGAATCCTCTACTTATAAACAGCAAATAGATCGCCTTCTAGAGGCCATGAGTTGGGATCTGGAGAACAGTGCAAAAAGAACAGAAAGTATATTGAGTCCAGATGCAGATTTCCCATCAAGCTACTAATGCTTCAGCTACAAGACCCCCCATGTGAACAGGTCACTAACAATTGTGGTCAGATGTCACTGTGAGCCTTACAAAACTAGGGTATTTTAACCAGAGTCTGTTAACACAGCTATTTCTTTCCACTCTGAATCTCCCTCCTGTTGGGATAGTTTGGAGTCACCATGCCACTGTGAAAATCCAGGGAAAGAGAATTTTGGGTGCATATTTAGTATATTTGGTGTAATATATTTTTGTGATTTCATAGTCATTTCCATTCTTAATAAGTTGTTGCTAGCTATCCCAGTTTAGGAGTGGTTTCTAGGAATACTCCTATTACCTCCTATATTGATTCCCTTACACCTTGACATAGTGCTATATGGACGTTTCCCCCAGTGCCCTGCACCAGAAGTAAGTGGTAAGGAGGGAAAAAGAAGATTTGGAAGGTAATGTGTCAGAAGACAATCTATGGGAAATTCTTCCAGTCATCAGAGATGTAAAATTATAAACAGAGGATTCAGTTCTCATTAATACCTAGTCAAAATGGAAGTTCCATCCTGTCAGAAATATATTTGATAATGCATCATATACAAATATAAATGCATAACATTTTATGAGACTCACATGAAATAGAATGTATACAATCCTTTGTTTGATGTCACAAACCTGCAATAACTTTATAAACTATAAACATATCTGTATATGAAATTACATATTTATGTATCCCCAATATCAATAAAAATTAATGATAGATTAAATTATCCTTCTATTTCTGATAGAGAAGTGATATTAAACCATTGACATATAAAGTGCCAAATAGAAAGCAGCCAAAATAAGAAAAAAAAAATTATTGAAAAGTTGTACCAGAGAATTAATTAAGAAAAAAATGTTGTTTGGGATTTTGCAATGTTTGTGGTGTGTCTCAGCTTTTAAAAGTCTTTAATTTGGATTATTTCTGTTCTCATCATAAATATTTACTTTTTAACCTAATTTCTTACACATAAATTCAATTGTTTTTAAAAAGCCCACCACAATGTATAAACTTCAACACTTTCAAAATCTGGATAAGCCTTTAAAACACAAGCAGCATAATCTTTCTACTTATCCCAACCTGAAACACCCAATCATTCCTTCCCCTTTCCTTGGCTCTGAATGTGCTTCAGGCAAGGCCTAACCAAGGCACTTGATAAAGTCCATTTTTTTTCTTCACTGACAAAAGTTTAGGAAAGGATATGAGAAAGAATGAGATAGGAGTAAAGAACAAATACACCCTAACATGTAACAAGTATTATACAAATGACTATGTAAAATGAAAGTTTTCTGGTCACATTGCTCACAAAATAAGAGACTATGAAAACCAGAATAGGTGGTTCAAGACCATGTGGTCCAAACCTCCATTATTCTGATGCTAGATAGTCTTCTAGACGGGAGACATTGAGGGACTTTCCCAATCTCTTTGAACCCAAAGAAAGTGAGTTAGCCCTATAAATGATATTCTGTGCATCCCAATTTCACATGATGAATTAATCTATTTTCCCCATAGAAGTGTCATTAAAAATGACATGCATATACTCTACACCGATCTTCATTCAGAGCTACATTCTGGAGAGAAGCTAAATTAAATAGATATTCTAGAAGGTTTCTTATAGGCACTCAACCATTATGTATAACTTGACTTTTTATGGGGAAATGAATTCTGAGTTGCAAACAATAGATTTACAAAAGACCTTTTGAAACAAACCTTTTTCTTGAAGTGTCTTATTGTGCTTCTTACCTCCTCTCTTTGTACCTCAATTTCCTTGTCAGTAACACAGAAGCAGTAATCTAACTTGTCTCCCAGGGAGAAGGTGAAAAATGAGTGGGATAATTAAGACCTAAAATCTAAGACCTGGTTCTATTTTTGTGAGTGCTCAAGGCCACAAATGTGTATGTGTGAATAAAATCTTAGGAAGAAGCAGTATCTTTTGGTTAATATCATGCCCTGAGAAGACAGTTTTTTGTTTTGTTTTTATTTTTTTAATTTTTTAAAAGATTTTTTTTATTTATTTGACAGAGACAGACAGCCAGCAAGAGAGAGAACACAAGCAAGGGGAGTGGGAGAGGAAGAAGCAGGCTCCTAGCAGAGGAGCCTGATGTGGGGCTCAATCCCAGAATGCCGGGATCACACCCTTGAGCCGAAGGCAGATGCTTAAGGACTGCGCCACCCAGGAGCCCCTGTTTTTGTTTTTAATGTAAAAAGCTCATTAGTCACTGAAACTTGAGATTGATTTCTAATTCTGGCTTTCTCTCTCACTTTCTTTGGGTTCAAAGAGATTGGGAAAGTCCCTCAATGTCTCCCGTCTAGAAGACTATCTAGCATCAGAATAATGGAGGTTTGGACCACATGGTCTTGAACCATCTATTCTGGTTTTCATAGTCTCTTATTTTGTGAACAATGTGACCAGAAAACACTCATTTTTAAGAAAATATTAAATAAAAATGTTGTTTTTACCAATCTCAAAGTTAGAGAAAGTAAGTTCCTGTGATATATCAGACTGTTTAAATCCAACCATCCTTGGGAATAAGATATTCACATTTACAGGGAGGTCACTCAAAGACCCCTCTTTAAAAGTTTGAGAATTAAAAAAAACCAAAATGTCACTTCAGCTGCCACCTATTATATGACTCATGACATCACTGTTGAAAATAAGAGGTAGGCAATTATAATAGCAAAATAAATACTTAGCAATTTTTTCATTGATATTATTTACTTTATAAGAGTCAAGATCAAGGAAAAGCTTACAATTTGCTGTAAAATTGTCCCATTTTCAAAATTTAAAAAAACATGATAACATTTACAGGAAAATTAAGCCTAATGCAATAAAAAAAGTCATTGAAATAAAAATTTTAAAAAGGTCTAAAGAAGACTCACACTTCTGAGGCATGAACACTTGAATTTGGAATGTAGTTATTTTACTGCTATCTGTACGAGTGTTTCATTTTTAGCCAAGGGAAGGAAAATTAAAAATATCCAGACAGTATGCATGTCATAAATGTAACTACTGTTTATTTTAAATCATTTCATTCCCTTTTATGCTTTTTTTTAAAGCAGCTGTTGCCATTGCTACATGTTTATACCAATCAATCAACCCCTTGCTCCAACGTTTGCAACAAAATCCAGAAACCACAAGCTGCAGTGTATCTATCTACTCATCTTGGCAGCAATGAAGAGAAATCAAATGAAAAGCATTTTATGTTAAAGGGGTAAAAAAGTTCCATCTACATTTACATTTATATTTAGCTATATTGAGTTTGCAGGCACAAGTTTTGGGATGAAATAGGGGCAAAGTTTTCTGAAATCTTAGTCCATAGGATTTCAGAAAGCTATAAAAGCTGTGGTCCTATCATGCTTTGCCTACAGAAGATTGTCCATCGACATTTTAGCTGAATTTTGAAAGGAAGGGTTATGCCCACATCCTTGTGAGAAATTTTCTCCACCACCCATAGCTAAGCAATGTATAGTATATGACGCTTCATTGCTTCTCTGATCCCAGGACAAAGTTTTTCGAATATGCCTAGTGATCAACTTCCAGAATTTGTAGATGGGAAGAGAGAGACTCAATAGAAGCAAATCAGTAGATATCTGAGAGCCCACCAAATATCATTTTGAATGTCAAAATAACAATTATTATTTTTAGGAAGCCTGAGTGGCTCAGTCGGTTTAGCAGCTGCCTTTGGTTCAGGTCATGATCCCAGGGTCCTGGGATCGAGTCCCACATCAGGCTCCTTGCTCAGTGGGGAGTCTGCTTTTCCCTCTGCCTGCTGCTCCCCCCACTAGTGTGCACACTCTCTCTGACAAATGAAATCCTTAAAAAATAAATAAATAAAATAAAATTGTTATAACTACTCAAAGGTAATGTCCATGAGGGCAGGAATATTGCCCATCTTATTTACTAAACTATGCCCTATATCACATCTGGCAAATAGTCTTTCAACAAATGTTTGTTGTTGAATAAGTGTGTGAATAGAGTTTATAATTAGGAGATATATTGACATTTTCCTACCAGATAAACTTTATAAATAATTGTTTAAAAGTGGTAAACATGGGGCACCTGGGTGGCTCAGGTCATGATCTCAGGGTCCTAGGACTGAGCCTCATATCAGGCTCCCTGCTAAGCGAGGAGTCTGCTTCTCCCTCTTTCTCTTGCTCCTCCCCACCCCCACTCCTGCTTTGTCTCTATTACTCTCTCTCTCAAATAAATAAAATCTTTATAAAAAAGTGGTAAACATGTGTGTCTATGCATTCACGACATAGGATGGTATACTAGAGTGAGAGGTGAGAAATGAAATGACATATGCCTTTAACAGGAGGTACTCATTGAATGTTAGTTTCCCTCTTTCCACTATATTACACAGCCTCTGATTTTAAAATCACTAAATACATATATAATTCCCATTAAAATAAACCAACCTATGTACTTTAAGTTCTATGAAGGCGGGAGCAATATTCATTTTGATCTTTTTGTTTTGTTCTGTTTTGTTTCCCCAACTCTTACCATGATATGCAATAAATATTTGTCAAATAAAATGTGAATGAATGAATGAACGAATGAATATCCCAATGTTACTGGAAAATGTTATTGAAAAGTAATTTCTGTTTGTTTATTTGGCAATCTCCTGATGTATAATATTAAAGACTCCTTTCAGGAAAACCATTTGCTTATAATTACCAGAGCAGAAGAAAATAAATAATTTATGGATAGTCACAAATAGAATTTTCTATACAGAATTCCCTGTTTTAAATATTCCACAGCAAGAAGAAACACACAACTGACATATTCCTAGATCCAGAGGCTGTTCAGTGGGTTGAAGATTCTCATGATAAGCTTGAACTCTCCACTCTTCTCCAGGAAGAGTCAATAACAAATCTAAAAGGGATGGGAGGCTGGGCCATCATACAGCTGGTTGTTAGTGGTGGCAAAGATCAAGTCCATTGTGCTCAGATAAGACTCTGTTTGTATTACTGTCTGCAGGCCAGTCAAAGGAGTGTTGTTAAAGGAGTGTTTTACTTGACTTTCTTCACTGAATGAGAGAAGGATGAGGAGAAACATCCAGCTTAATATATGTATATCATACCTAGTTTTACCTTGGCAAACATGAAGAACAGTGAAGCAGTACAAATAGGATCCAAAGTAAGTTTACAATCTGCGTAGGAATAGTCAAATGAGAAAAGCTATATCCCTGGAAAGAACTAACGCGTGGATTTTGAGAGAGGAGCATTAGTATCAATAGCAAAAGCTTTGCGCAGACATCTCCTCCAGGTCTTACTAGGTACCACTGTGGCGGGGACCAGCACAAGAGTAGGGACAGGACAGAGAGATGGGAGGAAAAAGAAATTCTGTGTGAGGAGTGCCTTTCGTCATGTCGATAACATGCGTTTAGTAAGGTCGAGAATGGAACTCAAATCCATTTAACCCATTTTCTTCACAGTATTCTCCATCTCTCTCTTTCCTTGGAGCAAGAATATTAGGGGATTTGGTCTTTAGCAAAATGGTAAAGTTCTCCTTTGCACAACTTAAAAAATTTCTAGAGTACTCAACTCACTCTACAATTTCACGATCAATTCCTGACACCTCTGTGTACACAGTTTGTCAATTCAATGGTTTATTTCTGTAAAATAAACTTCATTTCCTGAAAAAAGAACAAATCACAGCCACAAAAAATTCAGCTCCAATCTTGGGGAAGTCTCACCTGAGTTCCTGACCCCACCTCCTTGCTCCTGGCTGTCTTTGCCAGCGGCCAAGAAAGATTCCCACATGCAGGAAGATCTGCCTGGCGTCCAGGGCTTAGCAGAGCACATCAAACTCTATGTCCTCATCAACCCAGCCACAGCTTTCAGAGCATGTGTCCCTTTGCCCTCCTGCCTGATATTCAGCCCGGCAGCCTAGAAAATCAGTTAAGCTTTTCAGTCACAGCACCCCCTGTGACAAACGTGTGGGGCACCACATGACTTCTTCGACCAGCTGGTTTTTCTGGCGTTTGAATAAAAGTAAAAATAGAAAACAAAGAGGGAGAAGAAAAGTGACAAGCTGAAACCTGCAAAGAGAAAGAGGACAAGGTACAGAAAATTGGCTTCGGGTTGCCTGGGAGGGGGTGGGGTCTGATGGGCTGATGCTGCCATCTTGTGGCTGCACGATACATGGGGAAAAAATCTCCAAGCAGAGCGATGTACTTACTTTTGAAGGGCTAGGGGGGAAAAAAAAGAGAACACTTTAAAAAATGGGCCAGGACTGCGATGAGGACAAATGGTACTGGTAACTTGTTTGGTGAATAGGGGAAGGATAGGAAAAACCTTACCTGAGGTGCATTGCTGCCTTAACAAGTGTCTCCTCACCTTTTCTGAGACTTCGATAGAATATACCTATTTTCAAACATTGGCTTCCCCTCACCCTAGGGTTGCCAGATTTAGAAAAATAAAAGATTTTGCTAGTTTAATTTGAATTTTAGACAAAAAACTAATTATTTTAGTATAAGTATGTCCTATGCGATATTTAGAACATACGCTGAAAAAAAAATCATCTTTTATTTGAAATCTAAATTTAACTAGTCATCTCACATTTTATCTGACAACCTTACCTCACCCCCAAGTAAAGGCAACATTTAATTTTAGATGATACAATTCTATTAGGGTTGACCTGAATGACAAAATATATACTTTATCATCTTTGCTACCATTTTTGGCTATTATTATAGGTGTGGGTCAGCTAAATCCTAGAAAACGAATAATTAATAAAAGTAATATCTTCAGCATTGAATTAAATTAAGTTCATATTGATCTTTCATACTGAATTCTCATTCATTCTGTAACACATATCTCTCAGCTGGGAACTGGTAAAAAGCAACACAAGGTCTAAAGATCTAGGCATTAAAATATACCCCAAACTAATAACCATGCAGTGATTAGAAACCTGTAAAAATTTGTTAACATGACCTTAATGTTATTAGTTTAGAGCTTATGTGTAGGTAAACAAAGAACTGTGAAACGTGACTGGAAAAGAGCCTGCCTCAGAAAGACTCCACGTGCCAGGAAAACAAGAGTCTAAAAAAAGACCTAAGTGTTTCAGCAGCTTTATTTTTCACCTTTAACACACTTGACCATTTGACAGTCAAATTTTGCTTTTTAGATTTTGACTTTTGATGAGAACATTTCTCTCATTTCACTTTGCTGAAGGACAAGGTTTAAATGTCCCACTGAACAATGATAGCTTGTCAACTGCTACACAGATGCTGTGAGTTGAATGATCTTGTGTATTTAGGACAACCTATTCAATTGATAGATGAGGCCAGATCTTCCAGAATTTACTGCAAATATATTTTGGATGTTGTACAATCGTGGCCATTTTTCTGCTTGTGTCGGTCATCAATAATAATGGAAGGCTTCCTAAAATGAGAAACAATAATCTCATTTGGTGTTGAAATAGCCACAGACCCAAAGAGTACTTCTGAGTAAATGGTCAACACTATTCACTGCCCTTCGGCTGCTTGCTTTGATTCACTTCAAGCTGGCAGAGACTTTCACTGGTTTCCTTGCCTTTTTTTTTTTTTTAATCATTTCATGTAGAAGCTGAAACAGGAAATGAGAACCATCCTATCCCCAGCCCTCACACACCCCCTACATGACACCACATTGATATCTCCTCTTTGCTCATTAATGATAGACAAATAACCAACTTTCTGTGACTTAATTTTGTTCATCAAAGTGGGCTGAAATCTAACCTGCCTTGTCAAATTAAAGAGCCAAGTAATAGTGGGCAAATTACTTTGAAGTTCCTGGAGTAGAACACATTCATTAGGGTTTAAATTCTTCCAATTATTAAAGGATGTCTTGCCCTCAAAATTGAGCGCACTTAGAAGTTATACACCTTGGAAACTGGGCAGCTAAGTGCATTATGCATATAATGGCATTCCAACACAGGTTTGAATTGCTTAACGTAAAAGCTGCAGTCCTCCATAGGGTATCAATTCAGATCACCCTTTTTCTATTGATCAATAATGTAAATTAGGAAGTGTATTATCTTTATTTCTTTTCCTCCTTCAATTGTCAGTGATTACCAATATAGACCCTTACACTTAGCTCCTTTGCCCCTGGTCAAATAGCTAATAAAAAAATAAGCAAAGAATATAAAATAGTATTTGGGGGGGAGTCCTTCTTATATTAATCTTTTATTTTATAAGAATTACTCTTTTTCAATATCAATTTGTATATTTGGGATTTTTTTCAGACACCAACACACTTCATCAACTAAATTATGTTTAGTTTACGGAAGCTATATTAGTCTTATCTAGCCAACAGAATCATTGTATAATTAGAAAAATCTATAAAATAGAAAATATAAGATTAAAGATTTATCCTATTAATCTCACAGAATTTGTGTTAAATGAGACAGCACGGATCATAGGAAACAATATGTGGTTGGGAGACAGTTCTCCATGGGTCCCTATGTGAATGTGCATGTCTTATCAGCAGAGTTACTGATAACTTTTATCCCATATATCTTTTCCAAAATGTCTTTTTAAGACATTATTTTCGAGAGTGGCAAACAGCCTTGGAAGATATATGTAGTGTCACCCTCCTGGGGAGAGGGCAGATTTGTTTGCTGCCCAGCATAATAACGATAATAAAACACAGCGAGAGCTCCCTCCAGGCAAAGGTTGGGCAGGTTTGCTTGCAGCCCCTTTAAAGATTGGGATTTCTCAGCTGTGACACAAACACACTGCACACACAGCATCTACCTGGATCCTGGATCCATCTCAAGTGACTCCCTTGGGAAGGGAATCCATGTCAACCCAAAGCCTGTGGCGCTTGTTTTGCCATGAATCATCAAGTCCTTTGTCTCTACTGCAGGAATCTCCTCTCTTTCTAGCATTCGTGAGTCTATGATAGGCTAACCCTTAGCTCAGAAGTAGGGAACTATCTCAGATCCTCAGGGTTCTTGACGTAAATACATTAATGTGAGCTTTTTAAAATTACTTGTAGATCTTTACAATTCTGAGATAGTATTATTACACTGGAGAATTACCTTACAGACTGATAACGTGTGTATCTGTGTATTTGGGTTTATGTGTATTGTGGGTAGGGGAAAATAGCTGAGTTGCTATCTCCCAAATGTAATTTTGCTAATATGGAGCATGCCTAAATTCCAGCTAGCCTCTTGACACTTTAGTCCCATCATTTCTGCAGAATTCAGAAAACTCCTGGAGTGGGAATACAGTGTAGCGACTGGGAGTACAGACTGTGACGTCTGTTTGTGCTGTCTCAATTCTATCACTTACTTGGCTATATGATCTCAGGCAAGTTACTTAACGTTTCTTTGTAGTTAGTAACATATACCTCCTAGTGTTGTTGATAAAACCTGGCAGTCGGTAATTGTGCTGTTTTTACCTGCACAAATCAATCTAATCAAATAATTCAGCTCTGTTTGATTTCATTGAGTCACAGTAATTTGAGGGAGACTATGTATATCGGATAAATCTGGCTTAATGCCTTAATTTTGTGAAATTCAATGCTTTTATTTACTTCTTAAAATTTTGTATTTTTTAACCATTGCTCTCTTTCATACCACTTTCATGGGTTAACACCAACATTAACTGATGTGTTGTTTCCTCAAAATACCTTCATAATCAGCATAATGAAATCAAAATTAAAATTTCATAACAATTGGGCACATGGGTGGCTCAGTCAGCTCAGGTCATGATTTCGGGGTTGTGAGATCAAGCCCCATGTGGGCTCCGTGTTCAGTGGGGAGTCTGCTTGAGATTCTCTCTCTCCTTCTTCCTCTTCCCCTCACCCTGCTCTCTCCCTCTTAAAAAAAATTCTTAAGAATTATTAGCACTACATCAAAAACTAATGATGTACTGTATGGTGACTAACGTATCATAATAAAAGAAAAAGAATCATTACAACTATCTCCTTATATAACTTTTTGTCATAAAATCTTATTTGTCATAAAATCTTTGTTTCTTACTACCTGTATTAAGTATTATATATACACATATTTTTTCAGATAAGGATTTGTGGGCATTTAGTACCTATTGCCTCTTCTACCAAAATTTGAAAGTTACATTCCAAAGACACCTCAAATTAACCAAAATCCTTTTAAAAGTAATGATTAAAAAAATAAATAAAAAGTAATGATTATAATGGGGAGAAATAGAGTTTTAGAAACTACTATGCTATAATCGAAATCTTAGATACACAATATCAAATTTATTTTTTCCTGTGGGAACTTTTTTTTTTTAAGATTTTATTTGACAGAGAGAGAGAGAGTACAGCAGAGGGAGGAGCAGGCAGAGGAAGAGGGAGGAGGAGGATCCCTGCTGAGCAGGGAGCTCGATATGGGACTCGATCCCTGGACCCTGACACCATGACCTGAGCCAAAGCCAGATGCTTAACTGACTGAGCCACCCAGGCGCCCCTGCTGTGGAAATTTTAGTATTAAAAGTAACTTTTATGGGGGTGCCTGGGTAGTGCAGTCGTTAAGCTTCTGCCTTCAGCTCAGGGCATGATTCCGAAGTTTCGGGATCGAGTCCCACATCGGGCTCCTCCGCTGGGAGCCTGCTTCTTCCTCTCCCACTCCCCCTGCTTGTGTTCCCTCTCTCGCTGGCTGTCTCTCTGTCACATAAATAAATAAAATCTTTTTTTTAAAAAAGTAGCTTTTACGGTTAAAAGTTGTTTTTGTTGCATCATAAATTTCTTGATTAAAGCTGTAAATAAGAGACTAACCAATTCTTTGCCTTTGAGTCCACATATGTGGGAGTTTTATAACTTAGCCTATATTCTCATACTGTACAAAGCACACCTGAAATAAGTTGCTTTTTAAAAAAAAATCACAAAATAGCAATAAATCGTAGTATAGTTTATAACTATCATCAGTTAAAAAAAATATGATGGTAACCAGTAGCCATAATTCATAAACTCAAAAAAGTAGCTGAGCATATTTATGTTATCCATATAATCTTTTTTCTTTACCTTTAAGATCACTGTCTTTCCCAGTATCCTTCAAGGTCACTTCAATTTCCCCGTCCAGGGGCCATTGCACTATTTGATTACATACTAATTATTGTCTCTCTAGAGATAGTTAAAATGAGGATCAGATTCAGAGACAGTCCCCATACCCCTAAGAAAAGCCTGATATATTTTCATCAGTGACAAAGAATCATCAGGAAAAATTTTTAGTGAAACATTTTAGTCTATTACTTACAAAAACTGAGTAGATTTTATATAGTGATATTCTCTTATTCTTTCTTTTTCCTCCACATACTACCTACCTCATACCTATCAATTTCTGAAAGAACTTACATGTGACAGGTGGTAGGGATGAATTGCTACATGCCTGCCTAGGTGTTGCCAAGAACGGCAGCTTAAGTCGCCATTCCAGGAATTCAGAGGGAAGAAAAGTAGTTGAATTTCAAAATATGGTCCTACAAAATCTGAAAAGCTCCCTGCTGCAATTACATTACATACTCATTCAGCAGGCTCACTGGGCTGAAAGAGACTGAGATAAGGACCCTCTGCTGTCCTCTACTCTTTCTTCAACTCAGGAACTTGCAGAAGCCTTAAGTTTAGGGATTTGTTTGTCATTTTTCCCAAACACATGAACAGGCTCTTCTCTGGTCATTGCCAGAGACATGAGACAGAGATACGGGGTGGGGGTGGGGAGGTCTGTTCTGAAATCCGGACCCCTGAGCCCATGGCCATGCTGAGCATTCACTTGTGTGTTCTGGCTAAGGGCATATTAATATGCACTGCCTTCCTGCAGCCAGCAATGCAGCTGGGAGAAAAACAGATCATCCATTACTGCAAAAATGCTATTGACAAATGAAGCATTTCTAAGTTTTATTCTTAAAATGTTCCTTCGGAGCAGAATATTGAAAAGCTTTCCCCTTCTTAATTTCTAAGGAGGGAGACTGAGGCATGGGGAGATTAAGTGAGTTGCCCAAGGTCACCCAGGAAGTCAGTGAATTAACCAGAAATAGTACCCAGGACTCCTGCCTCCTATACCACAGTTCCAACCGCTGGGCCATGTTTCCTGATGGCAGCGTAGCGTTAGACCACAGTGGTTTGCCAGCAACATCAAATAGCATTTTGCCAGAGTAATTTACCTCTTTCAGAATTAAATAATAATATCATTTTACCTTAATCTATCACCTTTAGTCCCAGAGGAGGCTAAAGTGCTAAGTGCTTTAGTTATGAGTTTTAGCAGCTTACATATAAATCACTTCACACACTGTTAAAATGCAGCTGTCCTTGAAGTCAATGTTGCAGCTGTTAAACATAAGTATCCCAACTGTTAAACATTTATTGAGCACCAGCGATGTGCTAAATGTTGGAGAGAATGCAAAATTTGAAGTTAGGGAGTTTACAGGGCAAAGAAAGAGAGGAAAACTACTTAGAAGGTTGATAACATATAAATAGAAATCGGACTATGACTGGAACATACTTCTGTTTCTAGTGAACATAATCATCAAGAGGTTGGAAATATTGCCTTTGGTTGTAAAAAGGATTTTTAGATAAGCGCTCTAAAAATGTGAAAGCAATAGTTTATACCACAAAGATGTTCCAGACTCATTCCAAGGTAATCCACCAATCTTTACCTGATCTCTTGCATTCCGTTTTCATTCTCCTTGTGTTCTCAGGCACGTACAATGACAAATTTCAAATAGCCAAGTACAATAAATTTACTATAACCTGACTGATTTTTTCCATGGAGATCCATTATGAAACTACAAGCATTTCTTCCCTGGGGTTGGGGGTGGAAAATGGATCCAGAAGAGAAATAAATCACACTGAGCATATAGTAAATAATGACATGGTTAGTGGAAAAATACTAATTTTTGTGATAAATGGTTAAAATAGAATTATAAGTGTTTGTTTTTTTTTCCAACCACAGCTCCCACACCATACGCTTTACAATATGATGTGCCGTAATAAACTCTGAACTTAATAAATGTGCAAGAGAAATTACAAAGGAAATTAATCAGGATTATTTTTATTTTTATTTTTTTTTAAACAAACCGCATGAAAAGTTAAGGGGAAGTAAAGGACAGTTCAAAGGAAGAGAAAATTCCAGATAAGGAGTGAGTTTCTATTTTATCTGTCTGCTATTCCACTCAAGTCTTCTTGAGAACATACTTTGGTTGCTCAGATGTTGTTTTGGTACTTTGTGCCAAATGATTGCTTTCAAAATGAGCAAGTTGAACTGGTCTTCAGGGAGGAAAAGACACAGAAACACATAAAGGAACCTAGTGGACATGTTACAGACATGAAAACAACAAATGGATCACATTGTCCAAAACACAGAATTTGGGAATAGGAGCAAGAAAGTCCTTTCTTCCCCCACAGTAGTCCATGCTATCAAAAAAAGAACAAAAACAAACACCAAAAATCTACTTTAGCTTGTTGTCCTTGTTGATTCTCAGATACCTGAGAGCTTACATCAGGACGTTTTACATAAACAGCTAATAAAACCTCCCTGGAGAAGGTAATATGAAGAATGAAGGACAGGTTAAAAGATACAAAGTTTCATTGTTTTCAAGCACCTGTTGTACTGTGAGTTAATGTAAGGTCTACTCTGGATTAATAAATAGTTTAAAATAATATGGAAATATTTTAAATTAAAATATACTTTTCAGGGGCGCCTGGCTGGCTTAGTTGGTTAAGCTTCTGCCTTCAGCTCAGGTCAGGATCCCAGGGTCCTGGGATCCAGCCACATCCAGCTCCCTGTTCAGCAGGGAGTCTATTTCTCCCTCTTCCTCTGCCCCTTCCCCTCCGCTGGTGCTCTGTCTCTCACTCTCTCGAGTGAATAAATAAAATCTTTAAAAAATATATATATATATATACTTTTCAGATCTTAATTTTGCAATGTATACATAGGGTTAAAGTGTCTGTGCTGTGATGGAGAAAACCTGGTTTAGCCAAGTAAAAGTGACAGAGTCTCAGAAATTTAAGTTGGCAACATGCTCAACGTGATTCCACCATACCATACAACTGCTAAAAAGACTCAAGTCTTAGTCTGCAGTCACTTATGCATTCACTCAACATCGTTTATCAAGTCTCTAGTTTGCTCCAGACCTAAGGGGAATCCGGTAATGAATAACAACACGTTGTTCTTATCTCAAAGAGCTTAGCGTTTAGTAGGGAAAATCACTGTAAAATAAATAATGAATGAATGACTGAATAGATAAAATCGCTGTTCGATGTCATATGTGCCAAAATAAAGGTGTACATATAAAGTGATATTTAAGAACAGTGGTAGGCAGAGAGGAGATATCCAAATTCTAAAGAATGAATGGGATTCCATCAGGAAAAAGACGCTCAGCGTTGGGAGGGGTGGAATTTAAAAGCAGAGTATCCAAAAATAAGGGAGACAATTCTCCCAATCTACTTGATTTAAGTCCAACTCCCTGGGCAAATGAACTTGTCCAAAGGAGACCTCTGTATTGACAAGGAACTTTCTCTGTATGGAACAATTAGAGTCAATGGAAGTACTGAGTCTTCAAGAAAGAAAAGAAGAAAAACATCTGTGTTCTCCTTAGATATTTAAAGATTTTCATGTTAAAAAAAAAAAGGAGAGAAAGAGAGAACAGCTTGTCCTGTTTAGCTTCAAAGAACAGAATAAAGAAGAATCCTGGTAAGAAATTAGAGCGAAGCAAGCAAATTTGACTTAATACACAGACAGACTTATAACTAGAGCTGTTCCCAAATACAATGTGCTGTCACCATGACTGGAGGTGTTGAGACTGAATGAATTATTGACAGGGACGTTGCAGAGGAAATTTAACCATCGTGTGGTGAACTAACTGACATCTACAATCCTTATCTCTTCTGGGAGTCCATGAAAAGTAATGTAAAATCAGCCTAAATTGTGGCAGACTTAGTGGGGTTTTTTTGTTGTTGCTGTTTTTTTGGTTTTTTTACAAGTACACCATTGTCTTAGTTCAGGCTGCTATGTTTATGCCCCCCCCCATTCATATATTGAAATCCTAACCCCCAGTATGATGGTATTAGGAGTAGAACCTTTGGGAAGTGATTAGATCACAATAGTGGAGCTCTCATGATTAGGATTAGTGCCCTTATTTGAGAGACCCCAGAGAGCTTCTTTGTCCTTTCTGCCATATGAGGACACAGCAAGAAGACAGCTAAGTATGAACCAGATACCAGATCTGCCAGCACCCTGATGTTGGACTTCCTTGTCTCCAGAACTATAAGACATAAATACCTATAATTTATAAGCCACTAGCTCATGGTGTTTTGTTATAGCAGCCTGAACAGACTAAGACATCACCATAGGACCATGAACGTATGCAATAAAAGAGGCCCTTGGAAAATTTGGCATATGTCCCTTGGAATATGGGAAGCATGAAGACCAGTGTATGATTCTTGCCTGAAAACAAGGAAAGAAAAGAGCTCTGTGAATGATATACATTTCCAGAGTTTGGTAGAACAAGCATATGTATTTCCCTAAAAGCCGAGTAGACATTGCCAAAGAGAACTGAGATAGATCCTTTATGAAAAGATCTTGCCCTTGACGTTTCTTGCTGGCATGAGAGGACTTCAGAGGAAATCCATGGGCGGGAGCTGAGGGTTATTTATATGTTCCAAGACAGGGGTGTGCAGCATAGATGCAAGAGCCTGAGAGTGGGGAATGCTTCTTAAGAATTCACAAAAATCCCCCCCCCCCAAGAGAGAGCTGCCTGCTAGAGACTACGAAATGATCAAGAATTATAAGCAAAGCCAGGAAAGCAATATTTTGTCTTCTCCCTGCAAGCCAGAGGAGCCTGAAGCAGAAGGGCAAACAGGGGAGGAGTTGACATAAAGAAAACTTTAAGAACCGAAATCGTGTCCCTGCTCCGACGCTGGCTGGGGAAGCCCTCCCTCAGGCTCCACCTGGGGAGAGGCAGAGCTTTCAACTGCGTGGAGGACAGAATTTCATTTATTTTTTTCTTTTTTAGATAGAACTGAACTACTTAAATCTGAAAGAGATAGTATTCCCAATATCAGAAAAGTTATGTCACCTGCTTAAGATATAATCGGCATATGGGGAATAGAGATTCAACACAATTTGTTAAAGGCAAGAGTAGAGAAATGGAAACTCTTCTCTGAATGCAGGAAAGCCACTTTTTTTTTTTAAACTGGCAAAATAAACAAATCCCATCAAAAGCTGCTTTATGCACTTCATTTATTCAAAACACCCCTCATTCACTTATTCATTCAGAATGTCCTTGTAACTTCCATTATTATCCACCAGATTTTATAGAATATTTAAGCAAATTCCAAATCAGAGTTTATAATATATTAAAAGAAAAGCGTTAATGTTTGCATTTTGAACTTCTTTATAAATGAGATACCATATAGCAATTATGGAAATCAGTTTAGGGGAGAGAAATGAGAGAGAAAAATAGGGCATGATAATTAAGTTTTTGTTCTGATCTAACTTCACTCTGCTTTGCAGTGAAAAGCAGCAGGATGAGCTTCCTTTCTTGGAAACATTGACTGGGGTTATTGGTTATTGTGAGCACATTCCCCGCAATCACTGTGAAGGTTGCCTAACCACAGTAGGAGCCAGTGCAAGTTTATGCTACAATCCTGTATTACATGTGATGACTTGGTAATATAAAGCCCATTCAGGACTGTTTCCTAGAAGCTTTTTATTGGGTGTCACAAAATCCACACTGTGCATACAATTTGGAGTCTATCAAAGCTGACTAGAACAGATTATGCTCACTATTATGCGGAACAGTTTCAATCAGAATCTTCACTCCAACCTGGTATTAGTGGCCTCCTACAGCACCGAGCTGAGAATGATGCTCTAATCACATCAGGGTGTAGCCAGAGTATCACATGCAATTAGTAACATGAACCATGAACAAGGAGAAGGGAGAGGTGGCCAGTGGGTCACATTTTTCTCATCTCTGAGTTAAAGCCTATTTTTCCTTTCACTGTAGCTACTGATATTGAGGTAAAAACAGGCTGTCAATTCATGTTAAAATGGAGAAAAAAGTATGGTTTGACCGTAGATAGGTAGTCTTAAGTCATTTCACAATATCCAAAATGACATACTACTTTTGATCTCAATTGTTTGTCTAGCTATTCACCCAATGTCAGCAGCAGAAAATGAGCAGCTGAAGACTTAGTTATTGCAAGCTCATGGGTCCATAGGATGTGCAGACAAATGCCCAAAAAGCCACCACTACTCTCAGCTTTCTTGAGAACACACACACACACAACAATTCTGTTATTCACAGTAGTTATGTTCTATAAACTCACTGTGGACACTGAGGTAGTGAGTAGTAAACAATCACTCCGAGGGTAAATACAGGTTTTCATCAACTGACCAATAAACAGCCTTATTTTATGTGTGTGTTTCCATTTAAAGACATCTTATTTAATATATATTGTTATTCATTAACATTGAGCTCATATTCAGCAGCACTAGAGCTAATGTCTGAATGAAGCTTATCTAATACATATTTTCTCTGTAAGGCACATCATACCTTTTTACACTTGGCAATGTAGACAGCACTTCTGCACTATGCTTGAGGGTATTTTAAACAGCAAATCACCACCAACAACAACAACAAAAAATCAAAAAAGCCAAAAACATAGCACTAATTGGACCTTGAAAAGAAGACTTGTTAACAGTATGAGAACAGAACATACACACTGGGTGCCTCAAATATTTTGGAGACTCTGTACATGTGCACAAATGATGAAAGCATCATGAGTATTGATTTTGGAATTACCAATAAATCTTAGAAAATAAGTGAATTCACAAATACAGAATCTGTGAATAATGAAGATAAACTCTGTGCGTATGTAATTATAAATGGTAGAATGCCATGATTTTTAAATTAGAAACAAAGATGCAACCTCCAATTGACCTCAAGAGCTTACATTTAATTAAACAATTAGGATTTGCACAAATAAAACATTTAAAGAAAGTATAGGCTGGATATATAAGGAGACTATACTCAAAACTTAAAATGCTAATACAGGGTGCCTGGGTGGCTCACTTTGTTAAGTGTCCAACACTTGATCTCAGCCCAGGTCTCGATCTCACAGTGGTGAGTTCAAACCCCAAGTTAGGCACATACTGGGTGTGGAGTCTACTTAAAAAAAAGGCTAATAAAAAAATTCAGAGTTTAGAAGACTCAAAGGTGACATATTTTTTAAATAGTGGGAATATTTCTCAGTTCTTGAGTCTTGCACAGAATTTGTCTCAGAGGGATGTAGCAGACAGGATACTCCTGGTAAAGGTTCAACATGAACAAATGTTTGGAGGCAAGCATGATGCCCTGAGGGCCCCCTATTGTGTTCCAGACCAGCAGAACATGGAAGTGGAGATGCGGAAGAGAGAAGGACTGAGCCAACAGGACCATACAGAGCAGCAGCGCGAAGGCTTCTTTCTGTAGTCAATACATGCCAACCTGACCTTCATGTTCTGATTTTAGGCTCATGCTCCTCCAGAATAATGGTTTGCCTTCTATGTGTATTTAGCTAAATTAAGCATGGGGCAGTCTGCACAGCGGAGCACTTGATAAATCTGTTTCGTAGTTATCCCTTCACTCCTGCCTCATACAAAAGAAGTGAATGATGATAATTGTTCCACCTTTCCCAGCAGTGTCACAGTGTGAGAGTAGAGAGTTCCTTCTCACTGCCATTCCCTCTCCCCAGGATAAAGGAGAGAAAATGAGTCAAGTCATAATAAACATTACCCCAGGTATATTACTAAGCATTCCCAAGGGAGTAGAGACTAAATACATCCACAAAGAGACTTTCAGAGTTGTGATACAGTCAGAGGCAATGGCCACAAGGACTTGACTTCTCAGGGCTTCTTGGGCATTTGCCCTTGATGAAACTCTGTGCTGGCATTTGAAATGAGGGGATTCAATACTCAGCACTTAATATCATACCGTGTTTAAATATCCTTCATTAGATGTACTATTTTAAAAACACATAAATGTGTAGTTGTTACCGTTGCGACCAAAGGTCCTATTTGCTAAAAGAACGTAAGCAGACAGATGTTGCTAGGGGAAAGTGAAAGACTCAGGCCATCCTCTTGTTACAGGAGTCAGCAACATTTTTGTGAATGTCCAGATAATTCATATTTTAGGCTTTGCCTGAGAGCCATCTCTTTCCATCTACTCAACTCTGTCATGAGACAGCACTCACAGATAATCCATAACTGGATGAGCGTGGCTGTGTCCCAATAAACCTTATTTATCGGCATAAATATTTCAGTTTTAAGTACTTTTCACATGTTATGAAATATTGTTCTTCTTTGTATTTTTTTTCAACTGTTTCCAAATGTAATGGCCACTGTTACCTTGCTGGACACACAAAACAGATGTGGCTCAATAGGCTGTAGTTTCCTGACCTCTGCTCTCAGGTAAAAGAGGGTGAACAACTTTCAGAAGCTAGGAAAGAGAGCCTTGGGTGGGTTAGGGTATAATCATGAATCCAGGTATGAGGACTAGGTTCTGAGTCTCTGAATGGCTTAAGCATTGCTCCTGAAGTTACACTCTCCAGGGACTCGAGTCACCGGCTTGGGCAGCTTTAACATGCTAGAAGAATATTCCAAAATAGAACCAAAGTAATGGATTCCATCAACCAAAGGGCTAATGTACCATTCAGGTTTATAATCTTAATTCTGGCCTGCCTGTTCCAGCCTCCTGGATTTAATTAAATTATTTTCCCTGGCCTCTGACAGACTCTGTTTCACTGAAATTATCCTTTGGAAAGGGCAATCACTTGGGTGGGGGTGGGGAACAGTGACAAGAGGTTGGTTCTGGGCTCCTGGCCACCTGGTCATCACTAGAGTAATGACCTAAAGAGTGGACAAAGATTTCCATTAAAAGAATTCTAACAATAAAGATAGTTAAAACTGAAAAAAAAAAAAAAGATGACTTTCACATATGGCTTTGCATATACAGTTTGGTTTTGCAAAGATAAACTCTGAACCAGTCTATTCCACCCCAGGTGCTACACGCAGTCACTTTCTTCAAGATATGTGGTGGAGCTGGTCTCGGCTCATGTAACAGTGGTCCATCTCCCCACAGTCATTTGAGTGACTAACAAGTGTTAAGCCCTTAGTATGCACCAAGGATCTCACATAGGGTATTTGGTGTATACTTCACAAGACCCTTGACACGGATCACCGTTATTAGGATGGCCCTGCAGATGACTAACATGAAGTTCATAAGCACTATGTGGTTTGTTCAAGCTAGCAAGCAACAAAAACAGGATCCAAACAGGATTCAAACCCACCTGGCCTCATTACGATATGCTGATTCCTTACTGATTTATAACATGAAGACATTAGTATGTTATACCACTTGCTGAGGGTTTGCAGACTTATATATTCCAGAATCCAGCTGAGAACCAAAAGGCCTCTAGACAGCCTTGTCAACGCTCAGGAATTCAGTCTTACATTTTGCCAAAAGGCAGGTCCATCAGCCATCACTCAGAGACCACCTATGTTTATGAGAGACGTCATTTAATCAGTTTGGTTACCTGGTCTTCCAATTCCAAACAACATACTACAAAATAAGAAGGGGAAGATTGGAGAAGAGCGGATTGGACACTTTAACAATCAGAAAACAAACAAAATAATTATGACATAAGGATGCAAAATACATAGCTGTCTGAGACCATTTAATGTAGTGCCTTTACCCTCTTTTATATTGTGGTGTAGTAGTTAATTTTCAAAATTAAAATGAATCATCAAGAAATGCTTAATTTTTGCTCATCATATTCTGCTTATAAAAGCAGGAAAGTTTATGAAACATTTTTTGGATTTTTTAAAAATCAAAACTAGTTTAAAATGTGAAAGAAAATTTGATAGCTTGAAAGGATACATATTAGTTATAGACAAATCTTATTCTATTGCCTAGCAGCACTGGGCATTCTTTACATCAGTCCAAGTCTCAGGAGATAGTTACCCAGGAGATAACCCAGGAGATGGTTACCCAGATATACATCCCAGGAGAGCCCTGTAGGGCTCTCTGTAAGGGCAATGCATATGCATGAGAAGCCTAAGAGCGGAGCCAAACAACTTCTCACCAAAGGATTAATCTTTACAGGCAACATGCCAAAGGCAAGATGTAAAATCAGTAACCAGGAAATAGAGTTAAAGGCTAATTTCCAGGAAAGTATCAATCATTCCTTAAAGTTGAAGAGCTAAGGCAGGAGAAGGGATCAGACAATAGGAAAGATTTTTTTAATGTCCCAAAGAAACAAGTGGGTAATAAGAAGAGGGTGTTACACATAAGAGCGTGTCATCTTTAGATGAAAGCCAGAATGGTGCCTTATCCTGGTAATGAACTTCTCAGGTCAAACCAGCCTACAATATGCACTGGCAGCACTTCTAATATACTCCAACATTTTGTTTTGCAGATTCCTGGATTCAGGTCCTTGTTTTTCACTTTCTTCTCTTGCAGTACGGGGACTGGAGTAGGAGATGACCCCAGTTTATAGCTCAGCCTGGATCTTAGCTTTATTAATGTGTATTCTCTTATGTTTTGGTCTCTATTCGAACCTTCTACCTCAACATACCTACAAAAATCCCTGGAGTTAAGGGCCTAGCTAGTTGTGATATTATAAGCATTATAAGAAGAATGGAGATGTAATATACGACTTTATATTATATATCCCCTACCAAATATTCTAATTGCTCATAAAAATACTATTCCAGAAATATCAATATTTCAAACATGCAAACTCAGATTTCCCCATCATAACTAGAAACATGGCAAAAATCCATGGGAGGTAAAAACCAAGAATCTCTTTAGCCGAATTCATTTTCTGTCTTGGTGGGTGAATATATTTAGATTACATTAAATTAAGGCACATGCCAATATTTTTAGGCTCCAGTTGAAAATTTCTAGAGTTAATGATGAAACATCAATAAATTACCCAACCATTTGCTCTTTTATCTTGAACTATATTGCTGAGATTTATTTGTTTTTATTGAGGGGGAAAAAAGAATTACCAAATAGATTTTGGCTTTATTTCCAATGGAACTTTTCTGGTCACTTTTCCAGCCCATTTGCTAGCCCTCTCATTTGCTAGCCCTTTCTCTACCTCTGTGTTCTTTTCTTCTGACGACCTAACGAATTGGTCACTTCCAGTCTGGCCATTACCCTACTGCCCTGTTCTTGGTTGGGATGCAAAGACAGGGAGAATTAAGCCTACATCTTATAGCAACCTATATGCTTGGTCCAATTACTCATTTAAATAGACAGATAGATAGATAGATGATAGATGATAGATAGATGATAGATAGATAGATGATAGATAGATAGATAGATAGATAGATAGATAGATAGATGATAGATAGATGATAGATAAGCAAGGCACCAAAGCATTTAAATTCACTGTTGGCTTTCACTGATTCACTAGTCCACTTTGTTGGACAAATAAAATGTAAGCCCTGTGAAAGCTAGGACCTCTTGTTCCTTGGTATTTCAACATCACCTACAATATGTGAAATAAATGAATGGATCCATAAATATATGCTAAATAAAGGAATGAGTAAACCCTTCTAACACCGTACCCCATCACCTGAAACCACTCCAGGCACATATACATAGATTTGATTAAACACAACAAGGCATATTAAGCAGAAAGTTGAGGCTTCATCAGAAATATAAAGCTTCTCTTATTTTCTTCTCTTCTGTATAGATAGAATAATGGCAGAATCCTTTCAATGTTCTACAATAATTAAAAATATTTTAACTTCAAAACGAAAAACTTTAACAGGAATCATAAAATTAAAGAAACAGTGATAGGTGTATGTAAATACATGATGTTTACCAGCTAATCTTTTTGATAGACCTAACACCCAGTTTAACAAAGAAATAGTATAGCATGGAGAGCAAGCAGAGTGGCTCTAAAGTCAGTTCACACCCACTTCTGCCACCAATTGGTATTAGACAACTAAATAAGAATCTCTGGCCCTTGTTTTATTCATTTGAAAATTGGGATAATAGCAGCACTTACCTCGTAGGATTATAGAGGTTAAATGATTGTGCCTATAATTTGCCTTTTGTCTCTTAGCCCAAATCTACTCTTCTAACCTCTGATCGCTGGTGCTGAGAAGGGACTCTACAAACTATATCTCTCAGACTCCTTGGCCAGTTAGTTTCTACCAATAGGAGGCAAAAGTGTTAGACTGAAAAGTAGAAGGAAGAAGAATAGACTTCCTGTTTCTTGCTGTTTTTGTCAGCGTTATTCATGCTAGTGTGTTGAGTTTCTAGCTTATTTCAAAACACTTGCCCTTTCAGAGATATAAGCAAGTGTCTGTCCATGCCATTGTTTCAGAGAATGAAACATTGGATGTACGAGGCTGCTTCTCAAATTTATGAGATGTTGAATGCAGCCAAGTGACCCTCTCATCAAAAGTCTGAATACCCTCCTGTGATCTATCAGATTCTAGTAAATCCAGTTTCTGTTGTCCTCCCAGCTGTGGGGAGCAGAGCCCATGTAGCTCCTTCATATGGTTATTATTTCAACTCCCAACACCTATATAACCAATTTCCTAAATTGCCCCTACCTGAATACCTATTGTGGTTATTATTTTTCTGACTGGGCCACAATATGCAGTAAGTAGGTATTTGTAAAGTTCTTAGAATGTCCCATAGTACATAGCAAGTTTCAAACTTTTAGCATTATTAGCTTATTTCTGACTTATTTATTAGGACAATAGCACCTGATCCCTAGTTTCCATGGTCAGCAGAAAAGTAGCTGAATTTGGGAGAAAAAGGCAAACCATTTTCTCAGCAAACCCTGTGAATGAAACACACTACTTTAGAAAGAAAATAACATATAGTAGGCATAAGATAAATATTTGCTAAAGAGAAAAGGTGAATATATGTTCCCTTTAACTCTTTATTGTAGTGCTTCTCTATAGTGAAGAAATGTTTTGTTGTTTTTCATTTCTAGCCCATCACAGACTATTATGTGGTTCCCTGAGCATGATCACGATGCAGCCTGTGTCACTCATGAATCAGCACATGAGTTCAATATACTCAAACTGTCCTACACCCTCTTCAACAAAACAAGTCCCCCAGCCTTGGGCTTGGATGCTGTGGCAACATTATATTGCCTAAAGAGTTTCTAAATTCTTACTCTCAATTTGTATACTTATCTTTTGTGGATTGGTTTCCAACACTTTTAAATTGTCCAGAACACACTTTGAGTAAGCACTGCTTTATAGTGATTTGGTGCAATCCACTCCTTTTGCTAGAAAATTCCCATTGAGTGAGAAGTTTGGTTCTTCCCTGAAAGGACTGTGGATTCCCTTTAATTACAGAATTCTCTAAATACCCAGAGAGAAGAATTTGGAATATATTGGAGAACATATGAATGGTGATTAGGCTGCCATTTTAGAAAGAAAGGCACACAGCACCTCTTACTAAGATCTTAGGTCTGGGATTGAAAAATGCCTCATCTCAGGGCACGTGGGTGGCAGAGTTGGTTAAGTGTCCAACTCTTGGTTTCAGCTCAGGTCATGACCTCTGGGTCATGAGACTGAACCCCATGTCAGGCTCCATGCTCAGCACAGTCTGCTTGAGATTCTCTCTCCCTCTGCCCCTCCCACTCATGCTCTCTCTTTCTCTAAAGTAAATAAATAAATATTTTTTTAAAAGTGCCTCATCTCACCTCCCTGTTCCCAAACAGGAACTACTAGCCATATCTTATACTTATCAAATTTCAATACTTTTAACATAGGATATCTTACACCATAATGCTCCCTTCTTATTCTCTACTTATTTATCCTTCCAAAATCAAACCCAAAGTCATTTATTCCATGAAGTCCTCTCTGATCCCCCAATAATACTTTATTTACCCCCACATACCTAACACACACTTTCTAGTACTATTTTTTAAATTTTAATTCATGGCTTATCTTCTTTAAAACTTTCGCTCCTTGAGAAAAAGATTCTTTCTTATAAAACCTTGGGTCCTTTTAAGAAACTGCATGTGAAGCTCTACATAAAGGTGTTTTCTAAATGCAATTTTCCAGGCTAAAAGAGTACAGTGAGATGTCCATGTTCATAGAGGATGGCACTAGGAGAAGGAGGCATAAATTTAAGTGCTAAGAAAGTACTAAATTTGAGTGCACCATACTGTTTTTGTTTTGTTTTGTTTTGTTTTTAAACCAAACCATGGTGAGACCAATGCTTGTAGAATATTTGGAAACCCTTGGGTAAAAAAATTTTATAAATGTAGGATACAATTAATATTTCCAGTTAGGAAGAAAAGAATCATGAAGTAAAAATTTATTAGTAGTCTGAACAATATAAAGGACAATAGTTTTATTTTTAAAGTATAATAAAGTTAAAAAAGTTTTTTTTTTATTAGGGAATATAGTAAAATGATTTGTCTGTATGGAAAACAATTATCAGTGAGTTCCAGAATTCGTGTAAAGGGTTTTTTTTCTTTAGACATTTGGGATATTTCAATAGTTTTCAGCCAAAAATAGTAGATAAAAACTGCAGATATCTCTACCTATAAAGAAAGGATTTTCTAAACAAGACACAGTACAGTTCAGTCTTTATCTAAATTATTTAAAATCCCTTAATATTAACTAATGATTTATTTTTGTGATGCAAACATGTCTAAGGAATTGGAGAAGTAGTTCAGAGAATCTGGTCATATGTAAATCTATGTGTATGTATATTTATAGTCATAAATACATATATGTAGTTGTGGTTCTGTAGCTTACTAGTTTTTAAATTTTCTGCATATCCTAAGCTCATCTGAAAATGAGATTTCTCAATATATGATCTCTATGCTTCTTTTCGTCCGAAGTAAGAAAAGTGTTCTGCAATTTCTAAGATGAGAAGCCTCAGTGATTGTTGAACTACAGTTAGGGGCAATTTGATATTTCCTCAGTAGTTTTTGGACTAAGTCAAATCTTTCAAACTTTTAAAAGGGATAGAAAGAAAATGACTCAGGCTAACAGTTTCAAAATCTGCCTGTTTGCTGGCATGTTTGGCAGAATTCTTTTAACCCTAACCCTATCAGAACCCTCTTCTCAACAAAGGATATTTCTTTGCTTTCTTTATAAGCTCTTTGTAAGCCATATGCATCTCAAAAATATGTTTCGAACTTGACTTCAATTTGAGAAACATATTTCATGTTGTGGTCCATTTTAGGTAGAGCCAGTAATAGTGGCAGCTATTGCATTGTTAATTTCTGGCTAGTGCTTCATAAATTACTTAGACTACCCCTTTCCTAGGAATGAAAAGAAAGCTATATTCATTAAAGTTTCTTGGGGATTACACTAGCAATCCACCTTTGGCTGTGTATTTCCCACCTATTTATAGGTTTTTTTAGTGCCTTTTTTGTTGTGAATGTTCCTCTGGTACTTGAGAAATATAGGATTCATGAAAATTAATAAATCAGACAATAAGGATCCTATTTGAATGCAATTAATCCAATGCAAATATTACTGTGAATAAGGGTGACAGACCACCTTTTGTTTGGCCCTCATGGCAGGGATGTGAGTGAATATTAGCAAATGGTGTGTTGATCAAATAATTAAGATCATAAAACCTATGTTCATTCTGACACTGACTGCAGACAAGATACATGCTTTTCACATGTCTTCTTGTTTGTGTTGCTTATTTGTTGCTTATTTTGTATGTTCTCAGTAACAGGAATTATGTATAATTAGTATGACTTTTGAACCATATTATACCAAAATTATAGTTACCATGTATATAAGTAAACTCTTAATAATAACAGTTGCTATTATTACATCATCTAGAGAGGAAGAAGCTATAGAAGTTGTCCCCAGACCAACTGCACTGCCAGAAGTATATTTTCAAAGATATGCAAAGAAGGAGCTTACCTGAGTTGTGAGCCCACTGGTGTATCTATATCCCAAAGGTGGGCAGTGATAATCGCATAAACAACACCATTTAGTCATTGATGACAGACTGATGACCTCTAAGCCAATAGGTGCTTTCTGTGCCAGTAATTTTACATGGAAGATTGTCTTTTGCCAAATGTATTGTAGATAATACAGCTATAATATACTGTGTCTTTAACTCTACCATAACAGATATAGCAGCTTGCTGCATATTTTCTTTTTTTTCCACGCACACACACAAAACACTAGATGCTAATGTTAAAAAAAATTCAACTGAGTAAATCTTAAAGATAATATTGGTTTTATTCAATGATTCCTGAATCAGACATCATCCAGTCTAGTGGACAGAAAAGAGCTCTGAGGAGTTATGCAAACTGAAAGACTTTTACAGGCAGAAGGGAGCAAAAAAGTGGGTTGGTTACTGCAAAATCATTTTCCTTTAGGGGATGGCAGGGGCTTGTCAGGCAGATTATTTAACTAGTGCTGATCAGGTGATTCCTGATTGACTATTTTAAGATTCCATTTATGAGAGAACCAAAACTATAATTAAGTCTTGGTTTGGTGACGTGGAGTTTAACATAAGGGACTCCATTTTGGCCTTATTCTCTTGTTTTTAACACAAAGAATAAAAGAATGGCCCAGTAGGAGAGAAGTAAAAGCTATATGAATATTTGAAATAGCATGTACAAAGCACTTTAATAGAGATACATGCAATGCACACTGGTAGCACAAAGGAGGGAAAAAATTTAGCTTTGGGGGAGGGTCTCAGAACAAGAGGATATAGTTGAGAAAGTTCTTTCAGATGAGTAGAAATTTCCCAGACAGTTGAGTAGAGTGATAGTAACAAATGAGTCATGAAACAGTATGAAACAGTAGGATTTGAGAATGCCAAAGAAAAATTAGAGGGCCTATTATGCTATTCAGTGATTTGGGGCTTTATGTTCTGGGCAATAGGGAGCCCCAGATGCTTTCTTAAAGCAACGGAATAGTATGATCATGGTCGCCTCTTAGTAAGATCACTCCCACTGAAACATACTGAGTCATGCCATTAAAGATAAAATGAGTGGTTTGGAGAGTCTTGTTAGAATTGAAGCCTGAACTAAAGATGGGGAAGAGAGTGAAAGGAAGGGACTAATTTGAAAGGCTCAGGAGGAAGAATGCCACATAACACATTAAATGAGATGGATTTATTTATTTATTTTGCACTTGACCTAGGCACATTATTAGTTCCTAGGGAAACAACTAACTTGAACAGACACAGAACACATGGCCTAACAGATAAGACAGAACATTAAACAAACATTTCCAGTAGGAGGTAAGTGTTATGATGGGATAGCAGGGGTTGCTATGGGAGCAGAGCACAGGGTCTCCAAACCTAGACAGGAGATTAGGGAATGCTTTCCAGGAGAGATAAAATCTAAACTGAGATCTAAGAAGAGAAGTAAAGGAGGTTGGAGGAGAGATTTTCAGGAAGAGAGGAGAACATTTGAAAAGGTCTTGAGGTAAGAAATGGTGAAATAAGAGAGAAAACCTGAAAGAAATATGTAGAGAGATGAGAAGAGGCAAAAGAAGTAAGCAGAGGCCAGAGCATGGAAGGTCCTGAGGCAAAGTTAAAGAGTTCTGCATTCATCTGAAGGGCAATGTTGAGCCGTTTTAATCACAGGAATAACATGTATGTCTGCATTTTAAGAAAATCACCCTGGATGTGATACAGTGAAGTCACAGCTAGAAAGGGCCAGCCCTGATGTTTTCTATGTCACTTTGTTTGGCTTATTTGTTTAAAGGTTTTTCCTCCTATTAAACCACATAATTCATTAAGACAGAAAAAAAAACCATCTTTTTTGTGCATTACTGTATTTCTATGCAGATATTCAACAATTTTTAATGACATAATAAACAAATTAATAAATGGATGAGAAACAGGATATTATAGGATTCCACAAAGTTAATGCAGGTGTTTTGACAGAGCGAAGATAGTGGAAATAAAGATAATTGGACAAATTCAAGAGATTATTTGGAAGTAAAATTGACAGGTCATTGAAAATGATGGGAATAAAGTTATGAAGAGGCAGGAACAATTTCTAGTTTCCTGCTTCCAAAACTAGGATGACAGTGACGCCTTTGTCAAGTGTCTCCACTTAACCATCTAACTTTTATTTTTCATAATTCTCCTGCCCTTAACTTCATGCTCTTCACTACTTCTTCGCAAATCATTCCTCAGACTGCCCTGCACAATTAACCATCTTCATCTTGGACTCTATTTCCCTTGAGCTCCTCAAAATCAGATTTAAAATTCACACTTTCAAAGATTTGAAGAAAAAAAAGTGATAAAAAATTAGGAAATAGTTCATAGGCTAGGCAAGAAGAGATCTCATAGCCAAAGCTTAAATGTAAAATAAGAGGAAAATGAGTGACCTTCATCAAAAATTATGGCTGAGGATGAATTATGGGTAAGATATTGGATAGAGATAATTAAAGAGCTGTATTCTTCTATTTCAAAGAGAGGACATTTATGTCCCATAATGCATATGTGTATAAAGAATATACAGCAATATAAGTGCAAAATGAGAGGTAAAGAGAATATGGTCTACCTGAACCCAATTGTTGGACATAGTCCTACAGAGTGGGATGCAGGGAAAGTTGAAGAAGAGACATTGGAAGCTCCAGATGTCCTGAATCTCTTTCCAATAGAGCTTTGGATCCCTGTTAATGGCTATATCAATCCCTTTCTAGTGGGTTTTTCCATCAGAATACTGTGATGTACCCCAAGTTCAAGGTTTTTGCTCCATCTTGCAGCTGGCAATCTTCCTGAGCAGACATAACTAATACCCGATAGCTTAATGTATTTGGATTGGTATTCAAAAATATTCATAGTGCCAAATGTGAGAACCACCGATATTCATACCACTCATCAAATGGGCAAATTAGTTATTTAATTTTCCCAGCCTCAGAATCTCTGTACCCTCATATCCTCTTTGCCAAAAAATGATATCAGGAAAAGTGAGATAAAATCAGAACACGTCGTCAGGCATATAGAAACTCGACTATCAGCATTAATATTGCTCTCTCAGTTTGGTGTGTTCACCTTAATGAAAATACCAGAACAGCCAGCAATTTTCTTCCTGTCTCCTGAGGAAATAAAATGCAGCAGAATCTTAATGCTTTTAATATGATCTATACACTTTGGATAGTCTAAGGTGTCATGGGAGAAATGAATGAAAGAGATAAAAGCATTACAAAAACAGAAAACAAAAAAAAAATGACATGATAGGTGATGTAGTAGCCAAAAATGGAAATATAAAGGGAAGAAAAACAAGACACCTAAGAACAAAATCATACATACTTCTCTGCAGATTTCTTTTCCACATGAAACTGGTGTGTGTATGTGTGTGCGTGTTGCTAGTGTGGTTGGTGTGGGGTTTTTGGTGGTTTGTTTTGTTTTGTTTTGTTTTAGTGTTAATGAAGAAATAGCCAGCAGCAATTTCTTCCTACTAAAGATACTCTCCAACCAGCAAGGTAAATATATAAAGAAGAAAAGAGAACTAAATATGTCTTTTATAGAAGGAAAAAATTCCAGAAAGGGAGAGAAGGGATGTAGCAAAAATGAACAAATCAAAAACTATTGAATGGCATTGAGGTGGGACTGAGAAAGGAGGATACAAAGAAGTGATACCAGAGAAATTCGAATGGCCTAAAGTGCAACAGAATTTAAAATTCAAGCAATGTAGGAATTCAACAGAAAAAAAAATGAATGTAGTAATTAGATGGAAGTGAGGGCTCTTGTATCTAGGTATCTTGCTATATTCTTACTGTTACTTTTCAAGGCAAACATTTTATGAAATTAAAATGAATAAAGAACCTTAATCAGATGAACTTTTGCTTATTAAAAGAAGGAGCATTTTCAGGTTAACTTCCATAACAGACTGACAACCAATTCTTGTTACCATTATGGAAATGTCTCCCACCCATATAGTCCCCCAGAAAGTGGGTCTTTGGAGCCGAATGTGGTGAGTACAGCAGCAGGACAGACTTACTGGAAAAGCATGGGGGAAAGGGATTAGCTAACTCAGTTTCCAAAGCAAACCTGAACCCAAACAACTGAATTAACATGTGAACATAAAATTGTCTTTGCATGTTTGAGTAAATAAAGTGAGAAAAATCAGCAAGTAACTCACTCTAATTTTTGAAGAAATCTTGTGCTCAGCTCCCTTAAAGGCAACAGAGCATGAAATTAACAATGAACCTGTCAGAAAAATAGTAGATGTCCATATCAAAGCTATGTTTGAGGAAGCAGGGTAAAGAGGAAGGATCATAGAGAAGACCAAACCTGGGTTACAATCCCAGCTTTTTTTTTTATAATAGTTTTTTTATTATGTTATATTAGTTACCATACAGTATATCCTTAGTTTTTGATGTAATGTTCCATGATTCATTATTTGCGTATAACACCCAGTGCACCATGCAATATGTGTGAATCCCAGCTCTTTTCTTACTCATTTTGTGACTTTAAGTGATAACTTATCTGAGACATTTCTCCTTTTATGAAACTAAGACAGTAATACCTATATATGCAAGGATGTTTTAACATGTGAATATAAATAATTTGTTCATTCAATAAACACTTTCATTCTGTTGATGAGACAGCGTAGGCTAACTACTGTCACAATTGTTGTTGGTTTGGGGGTGAACAAGCAGAGATGGTCCCTGATGATACATGCTCAATAAATTCCAACTAGTATTTTATTTGTTAAAAGAATAAGAAATGAACTCGGGGTAATAGGAAAGAAAATCTTATATGCCATAAACTACCACCTGCACATAGGTGGGTCTTTGCTAAATTGAAAACAAATGTGGATGATTTAGCATAAACTGTATTATTTTGACACAGTACAGACATGTTTGACAGAGTAAGAAAGCTAGCCAATGAAAGAGGTAGATGAAAACAACATGCCTGGATTTATGTGTGTATGTGGCTTCTGTAAAACCTCATCCCAGTCGTCCCATTATATATTCAACAAGATTTCCTAAATTGAAAAAGCAGATACACATTGTGTTACTGCTCCCTTACAGACCCACTGTGAGTATCAAGAGAGTTTTCAGTATTATAAAAACAAAATCGAATACCTCTCTGGATTGGTGAATAGGCTGTATATTTAGCTCATTGTAGTAGTAGAAAATTGACTTATTCAAAAAGAATCTCACAGTCCATGCTTCTGATGGTGCAAAGTCTAAGGAAAATTCCTTCTCCCATTATATAACTAAAGGAGCTGCCAGAAGCAAAGACCTTGAAATTGAGGGTAGTCTTCCTTCTGTTTTCAGAAGTCTCTGGCATTTAACTCCAGCTCCTTGGGATGCTGTTTTGTTGACAGGTAATGCCCCAGAATAATTACTTCACCCAGAAAAAGAGCTTTTACAGAAACCCTGTGTAAATGATACAAGCCTTCTGTCTTCTTTTCCAAGATTCTGTTTAGGTTGTTACTATTGCAGTGACAGCTCTGTTGAGCTAGCCTCCAGTTCCATAGGCTGTCTCTAAGCTGAGGCATTAGAAGAGCTCCCAAGGAAGCATTGCTCGCTGCTGAGGAAATTAAAAATGCCATTAGTCTAGAAATCTCCCCAACAGCAGCGGCCCTATCTCTATGCAGAATCCAACAAAAGCCTGAATGGAATTTCTCCCTGAGATTCCAAGAGCATGCCTGCATTTCCATGGTATTGTGAAGAGCTGCAATGAAGAAATTTCAAGGAGCAAAGGCTAAATAACAATTCTCTATGGAAATGAAATAAAGAAAGAGGTCAGGTGGGGTTAAGGAGGCAAAGAGAATGAGGAGTGTTCTTTATAGGGATGCATTTCTATGATAATTGGAAAATTCTCTTCTCTGATATATGTAGGAAAAAAAGCTATATGATGACTGTAGATATGTTGGCATTCAATTCAGTAAATGATACACCAATAATGTAACAAAACAGTTATGTTTATTAGAGTTGTAGGTGGGGTTTTGTTCTTATTTTTTCTTTGGTATTTTCTCTTTTTTCTAAGAGATGTATGTTAATGTATACATTTGTTCAATAAAAATATATATTTTCAAAATAAGATCAAATAGTAGGCATTGTGAGTTCTCTGTGTTCCCTTACCACATGTCAGGTATCTCTGCTCAATCAGCCCCTTGTGATACAATTCTTTACAACTGACCCACTAAATCCATATTAAACTCAGGACCTCATTATCCCTACATATGAGGGAGGCAGGGCTGCAAATCATAGAAATCACTAAACTAGGATAATAAAAGGAGAGTGATCAATTTCATAGCATGATGGGGCTATGTCTTGGAACCCAAAACCCAAGAAAAGCAATGAACTTGAAAAGGGATTGGAATTAGTAACTGGAACAGTTATTCTCTCAAATCTCTCTGGGGTTGTTGGTCTTTCATTTCTGCCTTTTTCTACACATGCTTCATTCCCTCTTTCTGCAAAGAAGGTTCTTCCATTTTACTGTTCACGTAGTGGAAAATTGCTGTCCTTTTCCAATTGGTTCCATTATGCCTCATACTAGACCCAAGGGATAAATAGAGAGCTATGGTGACTTGAGTTTAAGCACGGGCCCCTATTCATTATACTCAGATTTTTTTTTTACAGTAAATTTTGCTCAGCAGTCTCCACTAGTGACAAGCAAATGCTTAACATCTAATTAGGTTCTACTGCTCCATAACATGCTGCCCCTATAAAAAAACACAGTCAAATTTGGCCACTACTCTGAGGCTTCTGTGGCTAAGCAAAAACTTGAACTAGGACTTCACCCATTTCCTATGTTCTGGAGCTAACGAGCCTAACAGGCTCATCTTTCCACTCTCCAAAATGGTCTTTGGACAGTCCCTCCTTTAAAATTTTTAACACTTCTTCCACATAACGTAAAAACATATGCAATCAGATGAGAACTACCTCCAATTCCCGCCACCACACATTGGTATTCTATCTTTCTTCCTATTGCAATAGATGAAATTTCCATACATTTATCTCAATCAAAATTCTCTAGCTGTGCTCTATATCTACACTGTCCAATAGAGGAGCCCCTAGTTTTATGTAGCTATTGAGCACTTAATATGTGACCAATTGAAATTGAAATGTGCTGTAAGTATAAAATGCCCACCAAAATTTCAGACTTAATATGATAAAAGGAATGAAAAATATCTCAATATCTCAATAATTTTGTATTCATACATATTGAAATACTATTTTGATATTTTGGGTTAAATATATTGTTAAAATTAATTTCACTATTTCTTTTTAGGAATTTAATGCAGCTACTAAAAAGTAGCTGCATTAAATTACATACATGGCTCGCATTGTATTTTCATTAGACAGTGCTACTCCATACCCTATCCCTACTTGCCTACACAATGTCTTCACCTCTGCCATTATTCCCCTCTCTTTCCAATAATATCAGTTTGCTCCTCATTTCTGGATCATTCTCTTTAGCATACAAGTTTACTTTTTATTTCTAATTTTTAAAATAAGAATCTCTTTTGATTTTTCATTCTCTTTAGCATACAAGTTTACTTTTTATTTCTAATTTTTAAAATAAGAATCTCTTTTGATTTTTCTCTGCATTTCTCTGTAACTTTTCAGCCCAAAATTCCTCAAAAGATTTCTTTATCCATAATTACTATCACCATTTCTCTCCTCCTATTCTCTTCTAAAGACCATTCAAGTTGGGCTCACCTCTGTTCGGGTCACTACAGCATTCATCTTAAGGAATCATATGGTTGGTTCTACTCTTCTTATTCAATCTCTTGATGATACTTGACATGATTGACCACTCTTCTCTTCTAATACACTTTTCCCTAGTCTTTCTGACTATATAATACCTCCCAGTGTCCTTTTCTGGCTTCTCCTTTTCTCCTGCACTAAAATGTTTCAGCGACTGAGAGCACAATCTTAGACACCTTTATCTATCCTCTTTCACCTAAACTTCACTCACTCATCACTTTCTGCTCTTGGCTTTACATACTATCTATATGCTGATGACTCCATTATTTATTTCTGGACCCAAAATGCATCAGTGAGCTCCAAATCCATAAATCTAGTTGTCCCCTCAACCTTTATACTTGGATTGTGAATAGACAGCCTAAGCCTTGCACAACTAAAATCTACTTCTTAATAATCCATCTGCTCTTCTTCCATCCTTTACAATCTCAATTATGGCATCATATTGACCCAAATGTTCAGGCCACAGACCTAAAAGTCATTAGTCACTTCTCTCACCATCCCCACATCCAGTGTATTTTCCTAGCCACTTTTCAACATCTTCACTACAGCCCAGCCACTCTCATGCCTCCCAGATTATTCAATTCTTCTTGCTCAAAGCATATACACTGTCCTTCTAAAACTCAAATGAGTTCATATTAGCCTTTTGTTTGCAACTCTAATATCTTTGCAATCACAATTGCAACATAAACCAACTGCCTTAACCTGGCCTATTAGGCTGTATAGTATATGACTTTGGTAATAACTCTGATCGAATTTTTCACAGTATTCATCATATTTTGCTGGACTCCAGCTATTCTGAACCTCTTCTGAACACACCAGGTATGTTCCTGTCTCAGGAAACTTGCTGTTTCTTCCTCTTAGAATGCTCCTTGCCCAAATCTTTCCATAGTTGACCTTTTCTTATTCTCTGGGTCTCTACTCAGTTATACCATTGTAAGAAAAAAGTTCCCGGATTACTCTAGATAATGTGTTATCTCCTCCACACCCATAATCCCCTTCTATTCCATTACTTAATTTTCTTCATTGTATCTGAAATTTCTCTCCCATTAGAATATAAGCCCTTTGAGGAGAAACCTTATTCTATTCACTATTGCATGGTCTATGCTCAGAAGAGTATCAAGATCCCACAAAGACTGATGAATGAAGACATCAATGAAGACATAAGTGGACAATACAGTGAACAGCGACAGGAAAATAATGAATCGTTCTACAATTTGTTCTCATAATATGTGAAGAATGCCAATTCCCCCAAGGCTCATACTGTATTGAAGACACTATACTTCAGGAATTCATATCAGGCTTCTTTAGCATGAGATGCCCACAAAAAAAAATGGAATAATCTAGTAAAATTGAGGTCTTCTACTACCTTCAGCTTCTCCCTCATATCATTCCTAAAGTCAGAATCCTGGCTTTTTGCTGAACTGTGTAGTTTGATGATAGATGTGGCCAAAACAGGGCAGAGAATTCACCAGCTGCAACTCAACATGGCATTCAATTGATTTCTTGCTCTGAATATCAGAAATTTCAGAATTTAGGATAGTTTACAGCAGATAGAGTTTTTTATGAGAGATTCTTATATTTGCAATGCTATACCTTTCTTTTGGGGGGTGGTAAACTGCCTTTCCCATAAGACTCAGTCTTATTGTATGCCAAGAAAATATGGGAGACGGTTTATTAAGTGTTTCACCATCCATCCATAAGTAAAACCATTCCCCTGCTTCGAATGAAGAAATTTTCACTGTCATTAATATTCCTCATTTTTTTACACTGTCTGATAAATTTGTCAAGCTACATTTGGTAGCAAAGCACACAAACTCACTTAAGCAAATGGAAAAATGTATCAGAATACCAGAAAGAATGTAATCATTTGGGAACCAAAATTGCTTTCTTCAATTCTTTTTTTCTTTTTTTGAGATTTTATTTATTTATTTGACACAGAAAGAGAGATAGAGAGAGCATGCGCACAAGGAAGGGGAGTGGAAGGCAGAGGGAGAGGGAGAAGCAGGCTCCCGCTGATCACAGAGCCCAACATGAGGCTCAACCCTAGGACCCTGGGATCATGACCTAAGCCGCAGGCAGATAATTAACCAACTGAGTCCCCAGGTGTCCCTTCAATTCTCTATTTCTTTCTGCAAGCCTCTGCTAGTCTCCTCTCTTTCAACAATGACTTTTCCCCCTGATTCTTCAGTTAACATACCAGAGACTAGCCACATAGGTTTCCTGCTATTTATCAACCTGTAACTTAAGTACCAACAAAGACTAAATCAATTCTGACTTCAAATTCCAAGATCCTGGAAAGGAAATGGGTTGTCTGAGCTTGGATCATGACTATAGGTCTGGTCAAATGGCTACATTATGGAGTCACCTGGTCCACTGTCTACTTCACAGTTGTTTTGGTTGCAGACTTTTTAAAAAGGGGTAAATGCAGATTCTTTAAGAAGAAAGGGTGGAGACAGAGAGGTGGTAAAGAGTAAAATTTTTTGCATGTCTAGTGTAAAACCAGAAATGGAGGAAGCCTAACTTCTATTGACTGCTTACTAGTTCCCTAGAACACATCCATTATCGGGGACTATGTATTTCTACTCGCCAAATAGAATCCCCAATGCCAAGCACTGCACATTACATATAGGAATCCCAATAAATATGTGTTTCATAAATGAATGAATGAAAAACAATTGTGACACAGGAGATAAGGCAGAATGATTATAGAAAATTATAAGCCAGAAGTGATGGGAAAGAGTCATGGAGGTGTGTCTTAAAGAACGGATAAACATTTAATTGATATTGGGGTTTATAAGCTTGCAAATTTAATGTAGTAGAAAAATTTTCAAAGTATGCAAATAATCCTTGAATTATTAAATAACCTATGTTTTATTTATTAAGGAATAGGGAGCCATTGTGGGAGCTAATGCAAATCAAACTATTATAATCTCCTAATTGTTCTCTAAGACTCATCTCTCCAGTGTTCTAGGACATCACTAGAATGACAATTATAGATGTGATGGAGATGCACAAGATACCCAAATGGGATGTGGAAATTGCTAATGATAAATTTCACATTATTGACACTAATATTTTCCAAATATTTTCATCTGTACATTTCTTAACCTTTATCCATAATGCTTTCATATTTTTCTCTTTTTACTAATAGAAATTTTATACCCTATGTTAATAGGATAAGATTTTGTTAACAGGCCAGATATATTTACAACTGTGTTTATAACTGGACAGCACTGAGGAGCTCAGAGATAAGCTGTAGACTTTCTGGTGTGTTTATACATACCACAGAGGAAGGTAAAATGAACAGCCTATTGTTTACTTCTCAAACAAATGAAAACATGATAAACCAACACTTAAAGATATGCCTGCCTCTTAAAAAGTTTACACACCTTTTAAAGCTATTTAATATATTAGTAATGTTGTTTGGTTCAAAAGGCATATTAAAATAAAGTGGATGTCCTTGATTTTTCTATTTACAGTGTTAAATCTATTTAGAGGGGTGCCTGGGTGGCGCAGTTGTTAAGCCTCTGCCTTTGGCTCAGGATGTGATCCCTGCATTCTGGGATCGAGCCCCACATCAGGCTCCTCCGCTAGGAGCCTGCTTCTTCCTCTCCCACTCCCCCTGCTTGTGTTCCCTCTCTCACTGGCTGTCTCTGTCAAATAAATAAATAAAATCTTTAAAAAAATAAATAAATAAATCTATTTAGATTTTGAATGACATAATTTCTTCAATTTCAATCTCTAAAGCTAGGTTTCATTATTCATAATTGTTAAACATTTACACAATGCATTTCTAGGAAAACTTAATTTTTATTTTTCCATTTTACCCTTATAATTGTTCTTTAGGGAATATAAGTTTGACAAAAATATATCGTTCAACCAAAAAAAATAGGCATTATCAAAATTAGTTTAAAAATATACTCTCCACCCTTAAGTTGTTTCTGGAGGAAATAGCCATGGAATCAGAAAATTGTCAGAGTATATAATGAGAATTAAACTACAAGTTAGTAAGGATATTCTGTGAGCCCTAATGTAAACTAGGAGGGTCCAAACCCAGCAAAGCAGGTAGAAATCAGCCTGATTCTTTTATAATAAGAACAAGGCAGCCAGGCAAAAAGGATAAGATGGGCTCCTGGGAAACATGAAGCCAAGAGGTCTGTGCAAATATTGTGTCCATTTGACAAATAATCAATAGAAGGATTTAAGCACGTAGTAACTCCAGGATTGGAAGTCATATTTCCTTTGCACTGGTTCATTTACTTTCCACTATCTTATACTATATCCCTTACACAAAGGAATTCTGTGATTACACAAAACAATTGGAAGACTGAAATTATCTGATGACCATAACCTATGGAGCTCATTAAAATCTGAAATGAAAATGAATACTTTTGTCCCTGTTAACATTTTGGTATCAGGTTTGTTAATGTTTAAGCACTGTGTGTTATCTCATTTAATTTCGCAAAAATGTTAGGAGAAATACACTGTTTTCTTCATTTTATAAATAATAAAATTGAAGCAGAAAAAAAGTTTAAGAAAATCACCCAAGATTGCACAGCTAATAAAACAACAGGTCTATCTAGTATCTAAATTCAGGCAGTTTAACTCCAGTATCTGTACATTTTAATAGTACATGATACTGACTACCAGACTCATCTTAACATTACTATAACTAGATTTGTGGAACAAACAGGAAATGAACTGATACATATTTCTTGAATGATATGTCATTTGTGTTTTTTTCCATGTATCTTATGTTGTCAGATAATAATGTAAATGTTTGTTCATGTTTGAAAGGTTGCTGGAGTAATAAATCCTGAAATAAAGACCAACATAGAAAGGGCACACTGGATACTTGTGAACTTAGATTCCAAATGAACAACACTGAGGCCAAACTTAGTGAAAATGTTGGACTTTAAACTCTGGAAAGAAGTTCTTTAAATATACAGGATAAAAATTCAATCACTAATAAGGAAAATAAAATTGGATTTCTATTAGAGTTCTCAACAAAAATATGTTTAAGAAAAATACAAGTTAACATTTTATATCCAGCTAAACTATCCTTCAAGTATAAAGACTATAGACAGTTGTTAACATGTAAAAATCTTAAGACTGTTGACCCCAGGAGACTTAGCTATGAAATAAAATAGAAAATAAGCTGTAGGCAGCTATAGAATACTTTCAGAAGAGTCAACCTAAGATTTTCAGTTTAACACTAAATATATTTAGCTATAATGCCAATATTAGAAGGTGTAGATAATTATGACAAAATAATATTAAGAAACACAGGGTCTGAACATACAGAAATAATATAGGTAATAAAAATGGGAAGAAAATGAAAAAATAAAATCCATAGACAATAAAGCATTCTGATAGATTTACAGGTATTATCTGCAAGTAAAAGTTGTCACTTGCAACTAACAAACAAGTAGAATAAATTAAGTACAGTTAATATCATACATATTAAAGCAAAAGATAATATTAATAATATAAAATTGGAAGGTAGAATACAGGAAGTAGTAAAGAAAAAAATTCCTTTATTGCTTATGGTGAAACTAAGAAAGATTTCAAAAAGGAGGTATTAATAGAAGTATACCACTATAAAGAAATATAAGTCTTCCTAAATTCCAAAAACAAAGCAAAACCATAAAATAATCCATGTAGTGAAAATTTCAGTATATATAACACAGAAAAAGATGAGACAACTGAAACCAAATACAAATATATAATTTATGTTAATAACCAGAAAAGATGAAATAAAGATTACTTACTGATGAAACTAAGATTTTTCATGTTGGTTCATAACCATAGAGTTGGATTTTTATGTTTATAAGAGGTTCACATAAACCAAATTTATTCACAAAGCAAATATGAAAAGAATTGGGGAAAAAAGTATACCACACAAATGCAAATAACATATTCTGATAAAATGCAGTCTTAATGTCAAACAAGGTAATATTCAGGACCAAAATTATCAAATGCAACAAAGAAGGACACTTCATAACTCTAAGATCTCCATAACAAATTTATAGCAACAACTTTCATAAAGCAAAAACTACAAAAATAAAAGTAACAGATATGTACACTAATCACTAATAAGAGATTTTAACACACTTCTCAGATCTACATAGAACAAGAGGACAAAAATACTAGTAAAGATATAGAAGACCTAAGAAAGACATACAGTATGTAAGCCTAATAGATAAATTGAATTGTTTCTTATGAAAAAATGTATCATTTTTCCCAGCACACACGTAATTATGAAAAACTACCCAATATCAGCTCAAAAAAGACCTTAAAACTTTCAAGAATATAGAAATGCAAATAAGATATTCTAATCGTAATTAATGAAATTGGGAATTATTACTCAGTCAAAAAAAAAAAAAAAAGAAGGGACTGCAACTCCTTTCAGAAACTGCAATTAAGTACCTGTGCATTAAGTCTAGTATGGAGAGGCCAGTTTTCCCCTGAGCTCTGACAGACAGTGACATAGAAGGATCATGAATTCACCTCCTCCCACAGACACACTGAGTCTACAACTACATATGGAAAAATTTCCTCTTAAAAAAATTAAAGAATGGCTAAGTGATGACTACACATTGGGTAAAGAAGACAAAGTGGGTAGGAGAGGCTGGGAAACAATCTCAGTAGTGGTGACTCACAACTGGAAGGGAACTCAAACCCCAGACCTTCTCCCTAAGGAGCAAAGAGTTCAAACCCCACATCGAGGACCCCAACTTTTAAGACCTTCACTTGAAAGATGAGCCCCCAAATAATTTGAAAACCAACAGGGCTGTCATTCCAAGACCCATAGAACAGTAATGATCTAAGAAATGCCCCTTAAAGGACCTGTGTTCTTGGACTCACCATCTCAGGGGCCAGCTCACCTGCTTATATTAAAATCTCAGCCAGAGGGGCAAAAAAATATATATATTTATTTATTTATTATTTTTTTTAAGAGAAAGAGTGGGTGGAGGGGGAGAGGGAGAGAAAAAATCTTATGTGGGCTGGATCTCATGACCCTGAGATCATGACCTGAGCTGAAATCAAAAGTCCAATCCTTAACTGACTAAGCCACACCGGTGCCCCAAGCACGTATTTTAACACACACACACAACCCTAGGAACCTGTAGGAACCCTCTCCAGGGATGGAGACTGGTGGACACTTTTCTTTGCACTGTCCCTTTGATGTGCTCTAAAGTATCAGTGCCTCCCAGAAGGCAACATTTACACATTTCTGATGCCCCGATTTTTGCAGCTGCCCCCCAGGGGGTGCCTCCTGATTACCTGGCTCTAGAGCTAAGGGGAGCTTGTGTGCCTGGTCACATGAGGCTGTAATAATCAGTGCCACCCTAATGGAGTTTATACCCCTGTCTGGGTATAAACATGATTTTTTTGAATGCTGCCGTGGCACACCTCTACATAGCCTGGCTCTGGTGGCCAGTGGGGCTAACTTATGCTCATGGATCCCACAGGACTGTAATCAATGAAGAATTGTTAAGCAGCTATCACCCTCTGGGCAAAGAAAGAGGCAACAGACCTAGGGGCTCAGACTTTCTGTGCCAGTGTCTCCTCATGGGAAACTTTATAGGCATCTATTGCCTGGTTTTTGCAGCCAATGTCCAGGGGATACCCCTTGATCACCTAGCTCTGGTGGCCAAAGGGCCTTGCATTCCTGGGTCCCATGGGACTGTGGCAATTGGAGGGATGGTTCTTGGCACCTCCAGAGCACTGCACAGACAGTGGTCTGAGGCATCTCTGCCCCCAGTCTTTCTGTTAAAATAGGCCACTTTGCTCATCCTGGAGCTTCAGACTGAGAGGCAAACTTCAGGTTTAGTACACATTTAGTGGCCTATGGAGCTGCTCTCAAGGAACATAGGCTATGGACATCATCTTGGTACTCTTCCTCTTTGGTTTTTCTCCACCTTTCTGGTTTCTCTTAGACAGGAACTTATACACTCATCTGTAGCCCAAATTTTTGTAATTGCGATCCAGACACACCTCCAGATTGCTGGCCACTAGGGGCTAGAAGAGCTTATGCTTGTGGAACCTCAGGACTACATATATTCACATACTTTTAAGAGCTGCTGCCTGAGGGCCTGGTTTTTAGTCAGCCTGAATCTGCGGAACATAGACAGGTATTGGTACATCCTCAACTCCTGGGAGCCATTGAAAGTATAATGGACTACCTGGACATGCACAGAAGTTTGAGAGATGACCAGGAACTGGGGCAGGGCTGAATGAAGAGCTTCATCTCCTATACAAGGCTACTCCTTCAAGACTAGCAGAGATAGCTGTTTCATCTACTGTACAGAAACCAAGAGAGTCAAGCAAAATAGTGAAACAGAGGAATATGTTACAAATGAAAGAACAAGATAAAACCTCAGGAGGAGGGAAGGAGGAACCCTAATAAATGGAGATAAGTAAATTACCTGTTAAAGAGTTCAAAGTAATGGTCATAAAGATCAACTAGGAAGAAGAATAAATGAAGAAGGTAAGAACTATAACAAAGAGATGAAAAATATAAGAAACTATCAAATAGAAGTCACAGAACTAAAGAATGCAATAACTAACCTGAAAATACACTAGAGTAGGTCAACAACAAACTAGATGAAGCCAAAGAAATGATGAGTCGGGGCGCCTGGGTAGCGCCATCGTTAAGCATCTGCCTTCAGCTCAGGGCGTGGTTCCGGTGTTCTGGGATTGAGCCCCACATCGGGCTCCTCCGCTGGGAGCCTGCCTCTTCCTCTCCCACTCTCCGTGCTTGTATTCCCTCTCTCGCTGGCTGTCTCTCTCTATCAAATAAATAAATAAAATCTTAAAAAAAAAAAAGAAAGAAAGAAAAGAAACGATGAGTCGACTTGAAGATAAGGTGGAGTAACTCACTCAGAGTGGTGAAAATTAAAAAATTTAAAAATTTAAATAAAAGTGAACACAGTTTAAGCAACATATATGACAATAACAAATGAACTAAAATTTGCATTATAAGGCTCCCAGAAGAAGAGAGAAACAAAGGGGCAGAGAACTTATTACAAGAAAAAAGGCACCAAAAGACTTCCAGGGAAGATGGCAGAGTTGGAGGATCCTGGACAACTAGATAACACCCACGTTAGTGTAAATAAATCAGAAAATGGACGGAACAGACTCTTTATAGCTAAATGGAGAAAGACACATAAAGAAGGTAGGAAGGGTAGAGACATAGTTGGGATCTAAACAGGTATTCAGGACTGTCCACAGGAGGGAATAACCTGGCGGGGGGTGCAGAGAGAGGAGAGGAACTGTGTAGGGCACCCCATGCACTGGGGGCCCACATTGGGAAGACGAATCCTCATAACATTTGGCTTTGAAGGACAGAAGGGACTGGCTTTAGGAGCGTTTTCAATCAGTGAGGCTTAACATGTGGAACTTTATAAAAACAGTGAGTTCTGCTCTAGAAGAGCTGGGAGGGAGATAGAAAAACTGAGTCCCCATTCTTACAGAGATAGCACAACAAACAGCTCCACGGAGGCATGGCATAGAAGCAGTAGTTTGAAAAATGTCTGGGATATATGGGAAGGAGATTTATTTAATAATCTCAGAGTGTATGCTGGAGGACAGGGAACTTTGGGAGACTTCAGAAACAGAAGAGTTGGAGGGTGCCATTTTCATTCTGGTTTTCATTCCCTACTCCCACCCCCCCACCCCCACTCCCGCCTAGATACACAGACACCTGTGAAAACCAGTGCAGTGCCAAAGCTCTCCACCTAGCTTGCTAGTAATATGCCCTGCCCCCTTGTTCTATTGACATGCTCCCTCCAGTCAGGCCTTGGTTCCAGGTTCTCTCCCACCGCAGACCTGCACAAACCTTGTTAAAATCCATGTGCCCCACCCCCATGTTCTCCTGCAGACCTGCCTGCTCCAACATGACCTTGGCCAGAAACACCATCCAAAGTGGCTTTGTAAGCCTAACAGTTTGCAAGCAGCCCAGAGAGTGTCCAGCACCACTCCAAAATGACTTCTGTCCCGGGGAGAGGGAAAGATAACCATACATACCCGTCTGAGTGCAGCCCCAGGAGTGGGCTGGGGGCAGACATCTGATCTGACTACAGATTCTGCCCACCAATAAAAGCTTCTCAGGAAACAACACAGGGAAATTGCCCTGCAGTTCTATGCTACTGCAGCTCTGGCAAAAGTCTGGTCTAACTGAAGTCAAGCCTAAGACAGCCCCAGATTGGTCCACTAACAGTGCAGGGATCAAATCCCGCCCACAATAGGCAAAGAAAGTCATTGCAGGTGACTGGACTGAAGGCAAAGTTGGCTTCACCACAATAGGGCACATGCAATGCACATAAGAGACACCACTGAAGCACCAGGTTTTGGTGAATAGGAGACATTGCACTGCAGGGCACTATAGAAGCTCTTCTTCGTAAGCCACTAAAGAGATGAAGCTTACTTCCTTAATACATGGAAATAGACTCAGAGAGTTAGACTAAAAAAAAAAAAAAAAGCAGACAGAGAAATATGTCCCAAATGAAAAAACAGGACAAAATCACATCAAGAGATCTAAATGAAGTGGAGATAAGTAATATGCCTGAGAGAATTTAAAATAATGATCATTAAAGGACACAGGAAGATGGTGGTGGAGTAGCAAAACCCAAGGCTCACCTCATCACACAAATACAACCAGGTAACTATCAAATCATCCCAAATACCCCAGAAATCAACCTGAAGACTGGCAGAACAAACTCCACAACTAAAGGGAAAGAAGAGACCACATCAAAGAAGGTAGAAAGTGTGGAGATGTGGTTTAGGAGAGAAACAGATCCTGGCTGCTGTGGAGGGAAGGGAGCCATGGTTGCAGAGAAGGGTGAGAGAGAGGAACGCACAAGGGAATGCACAAGGAAAATGTTTCCTCATAGTCACTGGCTTGGAAAATGAGAGGTGCTGAATTTTGTGAGTTCTTGCAAATAGCAGGCTTAAAGCCTGGAGTTTTAAAGGTCAGCAGGCTTGGCTGGGATGGAGCCTGGAAGGCACTGTGCTGCTCTTGGAGAGAAGGCAGGTAAACAACCCAGGGTCAGACAGTGTGGAAACAGTGATCTGAAGAGCACCTGGGGCACAAAGTGGGGAGATTATTTGCTCTTCTTGGAGCATGTCCCTGAGAGGCAGCATTCACAGACCTCTCCGGGAACAAAAAAAGCTTGCCAGTGCCATTTCCCTATTTCCCTCCCCTGCTCCTCAGCATAAACACAGAGACACCTGCAGGAAGCAGTGCAGTATGGACACTGACTGCCTAACTTGCTTACACTAAGCCCCACCCCCCTGCTCTCCAGTGGAACAGCCCTTCTCAGTCTGTGTGGTGGGCCCCTCCCCCAGAAGACCAGCACAAGCCCCTGCCCAACCATATCTCCTGACCAGAGAGTTTTGCTGGGCCTCGTTTTTAGTGGAGTTGGTGACTGGTCTCATTTCACAAGCAGACCAGAGCACACCTACTTAAAACTCATCACCGAACACTGCCCACAGTAACCAAGGAGGACTTCTGCAGATGACTGGCCTAAAGGATAGAGCAGACAGAACACAAGGGCAGTGCATGTAATACACTGGGGACACTGGGGACACTCACGGAAGTGCCAGTTCCTGGGCACTACATCACCTCTTCTTCATAAGGTCATTATTTTCAGGAACAGGAGACATAACTTGCTTTTCTAACACACAGAAGCAGACAGAGACTTAGACAAAATGTGAGACAGAGGAATTTACCCCAAATGGAGGAAAAAGATAAGGCCACAACCAGAGATCTAAGCAAATCAGATATAAGTAACATGCCTGATGGAGAATTTAAAGCAATGGTCATAACGATATTCATTGGACTTGAGAAAAGAATAGAAGACATCAGTGAGACCATTACCACAGAGACAGAAGAGTTAAAAAAGAATCCAAAATGAAGATTGTGCTTTCCCATCTTACAAGGCAAGAATGGTGACCTTTCTGCAAGACTCAATTTCAGGACCCCAATCCTTCACCATCTGAACCAGGAGGGTGTCAAGTGGACACCTGCAGGGATCAGACATGCTTGAGACTAAGAGGCCTCCCAGATGCCTAATTTCTCTCACTTTGGTTTATGGTGGGACATGAAGGGGATGGCAGGTGAAAAAGCTGAGAAACCAGATACTAAGGAGAAGAAACCTGGAACTAAGAAGACCGATGCTTGTGGAAAGGTTCAGAAGGGTAACCTCAAGGCTAAGAGGCCAAAGAAGGGGAAGCACCACTGCATCAGAAACCCTGTCCCAGACAGAGGAATAGGCAGATATTCCTGATCGGCTATGTATTCTCGAAAGGCCATGTACTAGAAGAGTATTCAGCAGCTAAGTCCAGGGTTGAAAAGAAAAAGGAGACAGTTCTTGCTACTGTCACAAAACCAGTTGGTAGTGACAAGAAGGTGGCACATGAGTGGTTAAACTTTATGAAATGCCTAAGTATTATCCTACTGAAGATGTGCCTTGAAAGCTATTGAGCCATGGCAAAAAAAAAACCTTTCTGTCAGCATGTGAGAAAATTATGAGCTAGCATCACTCCTGAGACCATTTTGATCATTCTCACTGGGCGCCACAGAGGCAAGAGGGTGGTTTTCCTGAAGCAACTAAGTAGGGGCTTGCTACTTGTGACTGGACGTCTGGCCCTCAACTGAGTTCCTCTGCATAGAACAAACCAGAAATTTGTCATTACCACTTCCACCAAAATTGATATCAGCAGTGTGAAAATCTCCAAACATCTCACTGATGCTTACTTCAAGAAGAAGAAGCTGAATAAATCCAGACACCAGGAAGGTGAGATCTTCAACACAGAGAAATAGGAGATTACAGAGCAGTGCAAGGTTGATTAGAAAGCTATGGACTCTTCTCCCTCTGTGTGTGTGCTCTCTCTCTCACTTTCTCTTAAAAAAAAGAAGAAGAAGAAGAAAAGAAAAAAAAGAAAAAGAAAAGAAAGTTATGGACTCACAAATAGTGCCCAAAATCAAAGCTGTTCCTCAGCTTCAGGGCTACCTCTGTGTTTTCTCTCACAAATGGAGTTTATCCTCACAAATTGGTGTTCTGAATTTCTTACAAAGAACATAATTAAATAACTGATCCATTAAGAAAAGGGAGAGAGATGAAGAATGCCATAAATGAGATTAGAAACATGCTCAATGCAATGAACAGCAGGTTGAAAGAATCAGAGAAACAAATTAATCATCTAGAAGACAAAGTAATGGAAAGCAATGAAGCTGAACCAAAAAGAGGAAGAATTATGCTAAATGAGAGGAGACAGGGAACTCGGTAACTCCATGAAATGTAATAACATTCATAAGAGTCCCAGAAGAAGAGAGAGAAGGGGCAGAAATTTATTTTAAAAAAATAACAGATGAAAACTTCCCTAATCTGGGGAAGGAAACAGACATCCAAATCTAAAAGGCACAGGGAACTCTCATCAAAATCAACAAAAGCAGGCCCACACCAAGACATATCTCAATTAAATTTACAAAGTATAGTGATAAAGAAAAAATCTTAAAAGCAGCAAGACAAAAGAAGTCATTAACTTACAAAGGAAAATCCTTAAGATTAGAAGATTTTTCAGCAGAAATTTGTTAAGCTGAAGAGAGTAGCATGATATATTCGAAGTACTGAGTGGAAAAAACGTGCAGCCAAGAATGCTCTATGAAACAAGGCTATCATTCGGAATAGGAGAAATAAAACAGTTTCCCAGACAAACAAAAACTAAAGGAATTCATGACCACTAAACCAGCCCTGCAAGAAATATTAAAGGGGACTCTTTGAGTGGAAAGGGGAGACCAAAAGTGACGGTATAAAGGTAGAGAACAAAAAACAGTAAAAATGAAAATTTCTGTAAAAAAATAGAAAGAAAAAAGAATTCACAAAAAAAAGGAATTAAATAAAATAACATATACCTAAATCATGGAGAAGAGAGGAGAAAAGAATGGGTTCAAATTTAAATGACCATCAACTTAATATAGACTGCTATATGCAGAAGAGGTTATATACAAATTTAACGGTAGCCATATATTGAAAACCACTAATAAACAATCAAAGAATGAAGAGAAAGTAATCCAAATATATCACAAAGGAAAATCAGCAAAACATGAAAGACAGAAAGACAAGAAAAGATCAGAGGAAACCTCCAGAAACAACCACAAAAAAGTAATAAAATGGCAATAAATATATACCTACCAACAATTACTTTGAATGTAAATGCGCTAAATGCTCCAATCAAAAGACAAAGGGTGTCATAATGGATAAAAAAACAAAATCCATCTATATGCTGCCTACAATAGACTCATTTTCTACCTAAAAACAACTGTAGATTGAAAATAAGGGGATGGAGAAACATTTATTATGCAAATGGTTTTCAAAAGAAAGCTGGAGTAACAATACTTACACAGGACAAATTAGACTTTGAAACAAAGACTGTAACAAGAGACAAAGAAGGGCAGTATATAATAATAAAGAGGACAATCCAACAAGAAGATATAACAATTGTAAATATTTATGGACCCAACATGGGAGCACCCAAATACATAAAACAATTAATACCCAACATAAAGGAACTAATTGACAATAATACAATGATAGTAGGGGACTTTAATACCCCACTTACATCAATGGACAAATCATCTAAACAGAAAATCACCAAGGAAAAAATGGCTTTGAATGACACACTGAACCAGATAGACTGAATAGACATATTAAGGATGTTCCAAACTGCAGAATACACATTTCAGGTGCACATGGAATATTGTCCAGAAAATGGATCACATGTTGGCCTACAAAATAGGCCTCAACAAGTTCAAGAAGACTGAAATCATACTGTGCACCATTTCTGACTACAACACTATGAAATTAGAAATCAACCACAAGAAAAAATCTGGAAAGAGCCCAAGTATATGAAGGTTAAAGAACATCCCACTAAAGAGTGAATGTATCAGTCAGGAAATCAAAGAAGAAATTTAAAAAAATACATGGAAACAAATGAAAATGAAAACACAAGGGCCTGAAACCTTTGGGATGCAGCAAAAGTGGTTATAAGAGGGGAAGTGTATAGCAATACAGGGCTACCTCAAGAAGCAAGAACAATCTCCAATAATAACCTGACCTTACACCTAAAGAAGCTAAGAAAAGAACAACAAACAAAATGTAAAACCACCAGAAGGAAGGAAATAATAAAGATTAGAAAGGAAATAAATGTTAGAGAAACTAAAAAAACAGATCAATTAAACTAGGAACTGATTCTTTGAAAAAAATTAATAAAATTGATAAACTTCAATCAGACTTATCAAAAAGAAAAGAAAAAGGACCCAAATGAAAAAAATCACAAATGAGCAAGGAGAAAGAAAAACCAACACCACACAAATACAAAGGTTTATAGGAGAATAGTATGAAAAACTAATGCCAACAAATTGGGCAACCTATAATAAATAGATTAATTCCTAGAAATATATAAATCACCAAAACTGAAACAAGAAATAGAAAATTTGAACAGATCAGAAACCAGCAAAAAAGTTGAATCAGTAATCAAAAAACTCTCAAAAAACAAAGGTCCAGAACCAGACAGCTTCACAGGTGAATTCAACCAAACATTTAAAGAAGAGATAATACCTATTCTTCTCAAACTAGTCCAAAAAACAGAAGAGGAAGGAAAGCTTCCAAATTTATTCTATGAAGCCAACATTACCCTGATACCAAAACCAGATAAAGACACCACAAAAGAGAGAGAGAGAGAGAACTATAGGTCAATATCTCTGATGAACATAGAGATAGAACATAGATACCAAAATCCTTAACAAAATAGCAAAGCTACCTAATCCAACATAGATACAAAACTGATGAACATAGATACAAAAATCCTCAACAAAATAGCAAAGCTACCTAATCCAACAATACATTAAGAAAGTCATTCACCACGATCAAAAGGGATTCATTCCTGGATTGCGAGGTGGTTCAATATGCACAAATCAATCAACATGATACACCACATTAATAAAAGAAAGGGTAAAAACCATATGTTCATTTCAGCAGACAGAGAAAAAACATTTGGCAAGTACAGTATCCATTCATGATTAAAAACCTTGAACAAAGTAGGTTTAGAGGGAATATACCTCAACATAATAAAAGCTGTATATGAAAAACCCACAGCTGACATTAGCCTAAATGGAGAAATACTGAGAGCTTTACTCTACTGTCAGGAATAAGACAGGGATGTCCATTCTCACTTTTATTCAACACAGTATTGGAAGTCCTAGCCCCAGTAATCAGACAACAGAAAGAAATCAAATGCATCTAAATCAGCAATGAAGAAATAAAATTTTCACTATTTGAAGATGGCATGATACTGTATATGGAAAACCTAAAAGACTCCACCAAAAAACTGCTTGAACTGATAAACAAATTCAGTGAAGTCACAGAATACAAAATCAATGTACAGAAATCTATTGCATTTCTATACTCCAATAATGAAGCAGCAGAAAGAGAAATTAAGGAATCAATCACATTTACAATTACACTAAAACAATAAAATGTTGAGGAATAAACTTATCCAAAGATGTGAAAGACTGAAAACTACAAAATACTCATGAAAGAAATTAAAGAAAACACAAACAAATGGAAAGACATGCCATGTTCATGGGTTAGAAGAATAATTATTGTTAAAATGTCTATACTACCTAAGCAATCTAGACATTTAATACAATCTCTATCAAAATACTAGCAGCATTTTTTCACAGACCTAGAACAAGCAATCCTAAAATTTTTATGGAATCCCAAAAGACCCCAAATAGCCAAAAGCTATCTTGAAAAAGAAAAACAAAACTGGCAATGTCGTAATTCTAGACTTCAGGTTATACTACAAATCTGTAGTGATCAAAATAGTATGGTACTGGCATAAAAGTAGACACATAGATCAATGGAACAGAATAGAAAATCCAGAAATAAACTCACAATTATATGGTCAATTAATCTTTGGCAAAGGTGGCAAGAATATGCAATGGGGAAAAAAAGGGCAGTCTCTTCAAAAAATGGTGTTGGGAAAGCTGGACAGCTACATGCAAAAGGATGAAAGTGGAGCACAATATCACCCCATACACAAAAATAAACTCAAAATAGATTAAAGGCCTAAATGTGAGACCTGAAGCTGTAAAAATCCTAGAAGAGAGTGCAGATGGTGATTTATTTGGCATTGGCCGTGGCAATATTTTTCTAGATACATGTCCTGAGGCAAAGGAAACAAAAGCAAAAATGAACTACCGGGACCACATCAAAATAAAAAGCTCCTACAGAGCAAGGGAAACAATCAACAGAGCTAAAGGACAACCTACTGAATGGGAGAAGATATTTGCCAGTAACATATCTGATAAAGGATTAGCATTCAAGGTATATAAGAACTTATATAACTCAACACAAAACCTACAAATAATCCAATTTAAAAATGGGCAGAAGACATGAGCAGACATTTCTCCAAAGAAAATGTGCAGATGGACAAAGGACACATTATCAGATGCTCAACATCATTCATCACCACGGACATGTAATTCAAAGCTACAATGAAATGTCATCTCACACCTGTCAGATAGCTAAAATAAAAAACACAAGAAACAAGAAGTGTTGGTAAGGATGTGGAGGCAAAGGGAACCCTCATGCACTGTTGGTGGGCAAACTGGTATAGCAACTGTGGAAAACAGTATAGGAGCACCCCAAAAAATTACAAATAGAATCACCATATAATCCAATAATCACACTACTGGATATTTACCCAAAGAACACAAGACACTAATTCAAAAAGATAATGCCCCCCTATGTTTATTGCAGCATTATTTATAATAGCCAAAATATGGAAGCAATCAAAGTGTCCATCCATAGAGGAATGATGAAGATGATGTGGTGTATATATGCAATGGAATATTACTCAGCCATAAAAAAGAATGAAATCTGGCCATTTGCAACAACACGGATGCATATAGAGGGTATAATGCTAAGTGAAATAAGTTGGTAAAAAAAAGACAAATACCATATGATTTTTTTAAATATTTTATTTTATTTTATTTTTAGAGACACACAGAAAGAGAATGAGTACAAGCGGGTAGGGGCAGAAGGAGAGGGAGAGAGAGAGAATCCTCAGCAGCCTCCATGCTGAGCATGGAGCCCAATGTGGGGCTCAGTCTCACAACTCTGAGGTCATAACCTGAGCCAAAATCAAGAGTCAGATGCTTAACTGACTGAGCCACCCAGGTATGCTGATTTCATTCATATGTGGAATTTAAGAAACCAAACATATGAACAAAGAAAAGACCAACCAGACTTTTAACTATAGGGAACAAACAGATGGTTACCAGAGAGGAAGTGGGTGGGGGGATGGGTTACATAGGTGATGGGAAATATGTGTACCTGCTGTGATGAGCACCTGGGTGCTGTACAGAAGTGCTGAATCACTATGCTGTACACCCGAAACTAATATTACACTACATGTTAACTAACTAGAATTTAAATAAAAACTTTAAACATTTTTTTAAAGATTTTATTTAGAGAGAGAGAGAGTGTGCATGGGCGCACATGCACACTCACTGTCACGTGCTTGCTGGGGGAGGGGCTGAGGGACTGAGGGAGAGGAAGAGAGAGAATCTCAAGCAGACTCCATGCTGAGCATGGAGCCCAATGTAGGGCTCGATCACACCACCCTGAGATCATGATCTGAGCCAAAATCAAGAGTCTGTGGCTTAACTAACCAAGCCACCTGGGCACCCATAATTTTTTTTAAGGCATGCAGTTTACTGTATTTCATTATGGCAGCCCAAGCAGAGTAATACAACCAATGTGACTGAAATTAAGAGAAAAGTGTAGAATTTGGTCCTGGATGAAGCTGGAAGAGCAGGTGAACACCCCTCTGCAGAAGATTTGCCTTTATATCAAGATCAGTAAAAAAACTTATGAAATGTTTTAAGAATATTATTAAATTCACATTTTTTGAGAAAAACTTATCTACTGAAGAAGGAGGTGAACCAAAATGTAGAACTGTTAAGAAAGATACTATTGAAGTCCAGAAAAGAGAAGCTAGTAGCTTGGATAAGGATGTGGCAGAAAAGCTAAAGAGGAAAAGACCACAGGCAAAAGATATTTAGGAGGTAAAATATAGAGGACTCAATAATGAATTGAATTTTTTACAATATTAAGTGAAAGAGCCAATTGCAAAATTATAGATTCATAATGATACAAGTAAAACTCAGGGAAACATAGGGTAAAATATATATAAATTATAGATAACATTCTCATTTTTCAACTGTCCAGGAGAATAAAAATGTGGTTGTATTATGCTTCTCTTTTTAAAATAAAAATAATATTTTAGTGTAACTGCCACAGAATTACTGTAAGGGTCACTCCTCAAGGGTAATTGAAATGTAACTATAGGTTTTGCTGAAATTTTGTATAGAATTACTAAAATCAGGTGAGGTCTGGCAGTAGAATTATCTCTGGCATTTAAATATGCCATAGAGAGTCTATAGTAAAAAGGGTATTTCAGCATAAGAAGATCCACACAGAGCTGAAATCATTAACAAGGCTCCCCTGGTTAATTTTCTTGAAACAGTTATTTTATATACAGGTAGACAATTATGCCTCCTTTACCAGAGACAAGTTTTCCAAACCTTTTAAGGATTGGCTTCATTTATAAGATAAGGGTCCTACTTTCTCCCTACAGATATTATGAAGACACAATGAGATTGAGTTAGGTAGTCTTTTGAACAGTGCCTGTTGTATGCTAAGTGCTCAGACTGGGAGTAGTAATAATAGTAGTGATGGGATAATAATTAGAAGTGGTAGTCATAATTGTCTCCATACTTAGATTTTTAATGCCTTGTATATGGCTAAAATAAAATAGTTTCCACCATTTTAGTTATAAGATACAGGTTTAAGTTGAGGGAAATTATTCATATCACATGGGAGAGAAAATCGGTTTACCAGGATTTTAGGAATAGATGTTTATATAATTTAGTATAAAGTCAGCAATTCCAGAACTGATTGTCTAGGTATTATTCGGTGCTCACAAGTAGCATCTCCTGCTAATATGTCATTTGAGCTTTCTTGAATAAGAACATTTTTCTTTTAAACCCACAAGGGCAATTTGGGAAACAAATTTAAAAAGCTAAATTCTTATGAAATGTAGTCCAAGCTATCTAGGGAGGCTTGAAAGATCAAAGGTAGAGGAAACAGATCAATTGGATTGAAAGATTCGGTCAATGTGATCCTCCAGCAACATCAAGGCACTTATTAGATGGACACTATTTTTTTCTAAGTTGTACTCATGAAATAACCTGTAATATAAATAAAAGTGCACTTTCTGAACAAATGATGCGTTATGCTCCTGGTTGGCCATCCACTAATGGACATAACACAACTTGTTTCTCAAAAATGCATTTTGGATCCAAGGAAGTATTTAGTATCAAAATTCTGGCTTTGACTATCTACTCCATCTCTTAGTGTAGGACCTGGAGCGGGTTACCTGATGACTCTGAGCCTTAGCGTCCTTACGTACAAAATGAGGAGTCCAACATTTATTTACATGGCTGAAGATTTAAGTAATATAAAATACTGAAAGGACTTCACATATGGCCTAGTACATAGCATGATTTTATGAAATTCTCATTTATCTTTCCGCTTAATTCTGTAACTACTTTCTAGAACATTTTGTCAAAGGAATACGAAACAGTACATTAGTGTACAGTGGGGATAAAACATACAGTTTCAGATCCTTTCCAGTTTTAAATTTTATCTCTATATAGGTGCAAGAATAGGACCTAGATGATTGTTTTTTAAAATGTACTTTTTCAATTAGGATATACTTAACAGACATGATTTGGAAACATACAGAAAGCAGATTTTATTGACATCTCATGGATACATTAAATCCAAAATTAAAACTACAATAAGGCATTTCCAAGTTCAATGTTTTGTTATTCCATCTCTTTATTCTTTTTTCAATTCAGCTGGAAACCTCTTCCAACTTCTATTCAGGGAAAACATTTTGAAAGGAGTATTTTAATGAGACCATTTGTGTTTCCAGTGCCTTGCTGAGTGACAGGTAATGGAAAGCATAGATAAATATTGTTTGTATTGAGAGTATAAAAATGGAAACATTTTATAAGGCTTATCAGTGTCTCACATTCAGTATGAAGTAGTGAATTTCCCAAAGTATGCCCCAAATATAAAACTTTAAAAGAGGGTAAATCACTATCCCCACTCTTCTTTTCAATGAGAAAATTTGGAAATGGCACCCCATAGTGTTACGTTTCAAGCATCTCTTGCTGCTAGGTTTCTTTAAAAGTTTCTGAGTAAACAGACAAAATATTTTCCCCAGTTTTACAATACTAACAATGCTAGTTCATTTCAAAGGGTTTTTACACTTCCATCAAGGCTTTCTGTGTCTATCTGGGTATGTATATCTCATTAGAAACTGATGTGCCATAATCTCTGTGACTGAAAAACTGTTTATTCTACAAATTTATTTTGCCTTATAATTTTCTGGTGCCTGAAAAAGTACTGATAAATGACACCCTCCTGTTGTTCCAAATACCAAGTATAAAATGCTGTCTGTCTATGCCTGCATTTAGTATTGATTCTTCAAATGGCAAAAGAATCTGTAAAAAACACAAGGGAATCAAGAAGGCTTTTAGACTCAGCAGTAGATTCAAGTAGAGGGGGCAGGCCAGAAGTGGTTTTAAGATGCCTGGAAATTACTGTGTAGTGTAGAGGGCTGGGAATCCACGATTTGTTAGTAAACCCAATTCTTACCATGAAAGCTGTCAAATCACTGATACTCATGCTAGTTTTGTTGTTACGGTTAACACTTTATAAACTAGTACCGTAGGATCAGTCATCAGTTCAAGTCATTTCATGAACTACTGTCCTCAGATTATCAACAACACTTTATTCTTTTTTGTATCCTTAGATCTGTCCCACAAAAGCTTTCGACTTAGAAAAACAACTCCATTTGTTGCAGAGTGTGGACAAAGGGGATGGTCTTGGGCTACTGCTGTGGCAGAGGAGTCTCTCTTCTTAAAAAGGGCAGGTGAGAGGTTAGACTAATTGAATCATTTAGTGGCCGCTTCTCTTTAAGTGCTTTCCTGGTTGAGGGGCCAAAATCCATATCAACACCTCTGCCCTTAGTAACGCAGTTTTTCAAGTCAAGAAGCTTTGCCCACAAGTCTTCAAGGACTCAATAGAGCTCACTAAATAAATAACAAGCAAGTGTGAATGTGACAGTCTAATGGATTATGTTGGATCTGAACTAAAAGACAAAGAAGAGGAAAAAAAAAAAGAGCTGGTACCTATGGTCAGTTATAAAATCTCTCTCACCTGCCTTTGCCAAGCCTGTCATTCACCTCTATTCCATTTGAATTAGAAAACCCGCATGTTTTGTCCAAATGAGTCAATTGATCTGTGAATGTTAATTTGCCAAAGGCATTCTGAAAAGAAAAGTTAATGGTATAGTTGACCCTTAAACAACATGGTGTTGATCCACTTCCCCCAACCTGTGCACCTGAAAATCCACATCGGACTTCTGACTCCCCAAAAACAACTTCTAATAGCCTACTATTGACTGAAAGCCTTATCGAAAATGTAACAGTCGATTAACACACATTTTGTATGCTATATGTATTACATACTATATTCTTACAATTCTTACAAATGGGCTAAAGAAAAGGTTATTGAGAAAATCATAAGGAAGAAAAAATACATTTATAGGACTGTACTGTATTTGTTGAAAAAAATCCACATATAAGTGAACCTGCACAGCTCAAACCCATGTTGTTCAGAGGTCAACGATAAATTTTGATACTCAAAATCTCTCCGTTATATCTCCACAACACCCCACATGTCTGCCATAACCATGGGACTGCAGTTTTAAGGAACTGCAGCTCTTAAAAACTGGGCATGCAGGAGTTTGAGGTACCTTTCAGATACTTTTTAGTGTGGAAAGACTACATGCTAATACTATTGATTTCCTCAAAAACAATGTTTTCTACATTTAGTATATTATTTGTCTCTATTTTCCACCTTGTTGGTTTCCAAGCCAGTTATTTCATAGTTCCTTCTCTCCTTCTCTTCTTTATCATGCTTGATTGCAAAACTTACCTTGCTTTATGTACTGAATCAGCAATTCATTTGAATATATCAGCAATGAGTTTTTTTTCAAATGTGATCAAATTATATTAAAATTCACCTAGGAGAATAAAAAAGGTGAAGCAATAGTTATCATTTATTGTGCTGATACTGTATGCAAAGTCAGGTGTTGAATGAAGCACCTTACAAATATTAAAGAATAGTAGACACTGAATCAGATAAATTTTTAAGCTACAGTAATTCTTCTGAGTCAGTCACATGCACACAGGGAGTAGATTTTGATTTAGGTGATGTTAGGAAGCACCATGCCTACATGTTTCTCCCCAAAAGACCCTGAAATTTTACTAAGCAAGACTTATTTCTTGGATTCTGATATCATTCCTTAGGAATACTTTAAGGCGAACAACTCTCCCAAGTTCTACTTCCCTAAGGTGCTCTAAATCTCCCTTTGTTAAATCCCCAACTTTTCCCTCTCATGATTCTTCATCTGTCCACTACTTTTTTTCTCCTATAGATTAATAACCTGTAAAGACTACCATGAAGTCCCAGGAACTTCTGCTTGTTTTAAAGGAAATCCCATCCCACTATACCACATTCAATTATTTTCTCACAATGGAACACTTCAGTCTTGCAGGAGAAATTTTACCTTTAGTGCAAAAATGCAAACTGTCTTAAACAGGTGAAGTTACTTGAGAAGTATAATCCTATGAATTCATTGGAGAAGGATGTCAATGCCCAGGAAAAAAAATAGAATTGGTAGTAATGATCTAGAAGGAAACAGTTCAGAAAGAGGGAGAACAAATGTCATCTAAGTTAAAAATAACTGGAAAAGAACATTACAGGGTATGTTTAAGACCCTGGCACACATCAAAGAACTGAGGGGAAGGAAGAACTGGAATTTGCTACTGGAATACTTCTGTGACTGAATGGGGGGGGTAAGTGGGGCTGGAGGATTTGAAATTAAGAAGAATTTATAGCAACTCTTTGATTGTGTAAACTTATGTTTTGTTCTAAGCAACTGGCCTACCAATATGGAAGCCATCATGAAGTAGCCGACTCTAATATAGTCCTTGACACAAGAAGAGAATGGGAAGAAATTCAAAAATTTGGTGCCAGTATTTATACGAACCATATTCTTCTTTGCGGAAAATGTTTGGGGCCCCTGGTCTACCACTAGGAACTAGGAGAATATGATCTATGATCTTTCTCCTGAAAACTAGTCATGTCCTAACTCTGGGCCCAGATCTGACAGACTACCCTGTGAGCCAGACTTTAAACATAGATCATGCTTCTACACCAGGACTTCCCTACTCTGAAGAGGACTCTGATGTCACCCTGAGACTTATAATCAGGTACCAGATTGGTGTGTTTCAGAGATGCCCCTAGGCTTTGAGAATCTGACTTTGTCTCTTTTTTTTTTCCATCTAAACTTCATGACATGGTTTCTGTTTGGTTTCTTGTTTTGTCTTGGCAAGCTGATCCCCACTCTCCTAGAACCCTATTGACACACCTTGCCTTCTTAGGTGCACGTTTATCACCAAATTCAACAGCCAAGCCTATTTCCATAAGAATGAGTCCCTCGTTTCATTTGCTCCATATTGCTGGCCAGACACTTAGACCCATGGTGAATGTTTCACAGAGGAGCCCAAGACCAGGAGAAGACTACTGGAGGATAGGGAGAACCCAGTGGTTCTCCCTAAAGACATCAGTTGAATAGGCATGTAAGGCACAGTGACTTGAAAATAAGTAAAAAAACACTGCAGTGTGTGTGGGGGAAGCTCTGTTTTTCAGAAAAAAATTAGAGACTCCCTAATGGATTAAGGAAAAAAGGTGTTTGTATGTTATGTATTTGAATGTTTGTTTTCCTCCCAAATTCATATGTTGGAAATCCAATCCCCAATGTCATGAATTTGAGGTGGAGCCTTGAGAAAGTAATTAGGTCACAGGGGAAAAGCCCTCATGAATGGGTTGCCCTTATAAGGGAGCAGAGAGCAGGCTCAATACGAGGAGCTGTCTGAAACCTGGAAGAGGAAACTTACCAGAAGCCAACCATGCTGGCAACATGATCTTGGATTTCAACCTTCGGAACTATAAGAAATAAATGTTTCTTATTGATAAGCTGCCCTGTTTATGGTATTTTATTATAGCAGCCCAAATTGACTAGGGCAGCCTATTCACCAGAAACTCTAAAGGGCTCAAGTATCAAGATTATGAAAAGTCTGCAAAGAGAAAGAGACATTGTATGGAGAAATAAAGTTAGCCAGAAGTAAGTCCCCCCATTTAACTAAACCATTTTAACCCCCACCAGGACAGAAACCATCAGATGTCTTGCTCTACTCACTTCTGTCCCATGAATCCCTGCACGCAGGGCAACGTGTCCTATCCTTTGATTTCTCCCCACTAGGACTAGTCCCTCAAAATTTGCCTGTTGCATTAAAAAAAGAAAATCCTGGGGCACCTGGGGTGGTTCAGTCGGTTCAGCATCTGCCCTCAGCTCAAGTCATGATCCCAGGGTTCTGGGATTGAGTTCTGCATCGAGCTTGCTGCTCAGTGGGGAGTCTGTTTCTCCCTCTCCCTCTGCCTCTCCCCCCTGATTTGTGCTCTCTCTCTCACTCACTCTTTGTCTCTCAAATAAATAAATAAAATCTTTTAAAAAAAATCCTGCCAGCAGGTTATTTTATATATAGATATAAATGGACTGATATCACCTATGTCACCTATATCTATACAATTTATCCCCAGAACAAGGCTTGTGCTCTCCTGCTCTCTTTCCCCTTCTCTCTCCCTCTTTCCCTCCCTTCACTACCTCCTCTAACCCTCTATCTCTCTCTCTGTCTCCCGCTACCTGGATTTCAGGAAACTCTTTGCCAATGGACCACCTTGCCAGGGTCCTCCCTTATTTTGTCTATGTCTAAGTGAGTAATAAAGCTTTATATGGCCTGCAATCACTCTCTCAGGCATGCTATGTTTTAATACCCTATATCTTTAATGGGAGGTAATAGGCAGACTACTGATCCAGCAAGGCACCAAGTTGTTTCAGCATACTTTCCCTAGAAAGCAGACTGAGAAGAAATCTCCCTCCTGCAAGTTTAATGGGGGAATTTTTTAGGATCAATATCTGCATGAAATGGAAGGAAGCAGGGCTGGGCTGAGGGAGATGTAGGGCCTCATGCAGTCACAGAAAGGGCTCAGCCAATTCCCTAGCACCTCTAAAATGGATTAGCCCTTCAAAGTTGCCCTGAGTTGGGCAAAGGGGCTAGGCCTGAGACCCTAACTGGGATGGAGACTGCCCCTGGAAAGGGGTGTGACCTTGGGCAATATGGGTCTCTTCAGCTAAGACAAATTCCTAAAAAGATTAGACAGCTGAGGACTATTTGTGGGAAGCAATCCCAGTAACTGGGAGAGGTTTCTCAGTGCCAGAGGGATATCTGGTGTACCAGCACAGCATTTACAGTAGAAGCAGAGGCAGATGATATTTAATGTGGGCTTGGATGTGTTTTTGAGATACAGATTTCCCCCCAACCCCCACCCCCACCCCCAACTGTCTCCCTGTGCCAGCAAGGGAGTTTCTGGCAGGGTGGACAGCAGCAGTAGCCAACAGGACTTCCAGACTTAAGATTTCTAAATCTTTTTTTTTTCCTTTTTTTTTTAAGAATTTTTTTATTTATTTGACAGAGAGAGACACACAGTGAGAGAGGGAACACAAGCAGGGGGAGCAGGAGAGAGAGAAGTAGGCTTCCCACTGAGCAGGGAGCCCGATGTGGGGCTCAATCCCAGGACCCTGGGATCATGACCTGAGCCAAAGGCAGATGCTTAACGACTGAGCCAACTAGGCACCCCAAGATTTCTAAATCTTATGCCTGATTTGGAGACTAGGGTTTTAGAATGGCAAGGAAGAGGACTGTAGATCCTAGATCAGTAGGGAGCTTGCCCTCGAAGACAGCAAGAGAAGAATCTATGTGGCATTCCTAAAAAGAGGGAGCACGGACATCAGAGTACTCAGCCCCATGAAAATAACTCTCTCTGGTGAGGATGAGATCTGAGTGGGCTGTGTAGATGAGCACAGGGGACATACTGGTAGTTATTAGTGTGGTCACACAACCATTACCAGGGGGTGCCCCCTCCCATTCCACCAAGAATCACAGCCTGCATCAAACCTTGTCCATCTCTGGGAGGAGGAAAGCCCAACACATAGCAAAACCTGAATATCTCACCAGCCTGCAGGATGAGGGCTTGGCATCAAAATAATGTTAAGTCAGGGACAATGGACAAATACAGTATGTCTTGTAAATCTAAGTTTCTGGCCTCAAGTCTATACCCAGTTGCCATCTATGTGGGACTAGCTAAGAAATGGAAAGTCGGTTACTGTGTAACCCCTCTTGCCAGTATGGGATTCACCAAAAGTGTTTCACACCATATTTAAAAACTGTTGCTAATACCGATGGACAGAAAGTTCCAGTCTGCCACAGAAAACATTGCAGTGGAGGAAGTTTAATATTGCTAGAGAAAGGAGAGACAGAAAATGTTAAGTCCAAATGACTTGTAGAAGCCATAAAAATACTCATACAAGGAGGAGAATGACAGAAACCCAACTGAATGAGCCAACATTTGAGAGTTTGTCTAAAAATGGAAATAATCACACAGGCAATATGTGCTATCAAAATTTAATATTTCTTTTAGCATTTTGATAAAAATCAGTACAAAGTAAACAAAAGTTTAAAAAGAGAATGAGAAAATACTTAGGTACTTCTGCAGGCAATGACATGCCTAATTTTTTAAGGAATGACAGCACTTTTGCTGTGAATCTGACATAGAATGTGTTAGAGATTATGTAATAAATCTATCATGACGTTAGCCCTAATGCATAAAGAACAAGATTTTTTTTTTCCATTTGTTTCAGCTGTTCGGTGTGCCTGTGGGATAGCAGACTTTAACACTGCGATATTTATAATTTTCCAGAGGAATGTTAAATTCTGTCAACTCAATGTGCCGATTTTTAAAAACTCATGCATACATTATGTATAATACCACAAGCACTCTGGAAACTAAATGGTATCACTAGGAGAGAAAACAAGGAATCCTAAGGAAAAGCTAAAATTATGAAGGATAGTTGACTAGTGACACTGTATGTAGAAAAAAATTTTGAATTTGCCTTCTCAAAGGGTAACTTAAATTCTTTAAACTTTTGGGTAGAATTTGGAGATGAAATCTAAGAATTGCACAGGAAGAATCTAGCCTTACGGCAGCGTTTACACATGGCAATTCTATTTGCATTCCATTAGAATCGACCTTTTATGAATTTGAGGCAATGCTGGAAGAGGTATCAGCTCCCCCTGGTCCAAATGGAGAAGAAATGCTGATAAGTTGCTAGTGGAGGTCATTAAGCGGCCGGATATGGAAATCAATAAAACTATGCATTTATGTAAGAGAAGGATATTGAACAGAAAATTGCAAGATTAACAGTAAGGTTCTACCGAGAGAAGTTTGTGTTCAAGTTAGAGTTCTCAGAAGCCCCCTCTCATGTCATGATCAGAAATAACTAATGATATGCAGGAAAGCAGATGGAATTTGGCACCATTTCAAAGACTGCAGATTGGATGCTATGTATTTAAACTACATGTAATTGGGAAATTATGAATGAGTCTTTGAGATAGAAAATGCCAACCATCTCCTGTTATACTGCAATTGGTTTGATTTATAATGACTTTATAAATAGTAAAATAAAAGGAAATGTATGTACTAAAATATTAGAGCAGAATAGGAAAAGATCAGTGAAGTTCTCAATTACAAAGGAGGTCATTTCTTTTCTAATGGAAAATGATTGACGTTCAACTCGAAAGTAATAAATAAGTTTGTCCTTGTATTACTGTTCTACCAAAACGTAGAAGCTCTGTGATAGGCCAAAAGACCAACAGACAAAGATACAAAATAAATAACGCAGGCCAAAGTATAGCTTTGAAAAGGGAAGAAAAAGCCTAAGTGCAATTTTTCCCTATTGTTCCAAAGCCAATCTTTTTGTTCTCTGATCTATCTGCAGATAGTTTATTTTGCTTCTGACTGTGCATTAATCAACGTCTTGCCCTAGGCATAGCTGGATACTCAACCTCTGTTTCTCTGGGGACTCAGTAGGGAGGCCAACAGTAAAAACAGCCAAACACTAGGATTGAACATGTTGACTAAAAATTCAAGGACCGCAGCTTGGTGGGAATGCTGGTTTTTCTAGGCAGTAATTGTACTCAACAACAAAAAAGATCCTTGGTTTATACAGTGATTGAGTTAAGAAGCCAAGCCCCTCTGCATTTACATATCATGTTCTCGTCAGGCTTTTATCTTAGAATTACTCCAAGCCACGACTCAAAGGCTCTCTTGCTGTTTAATGAAAACAGTTGCAGATGAAACCTCACTACTGTAAAATTTACCAAGACTTGGCATCTGTCTCAGGAAGTACTCCTGTGTCATTTTCTCTTGTCAGAATCCCTGGCTCTGAATGACCTGAATAAGTAATGTTTTCTTCCTCTTTCTTTAGGAGTGAATGGTATCCCATAACCAGCAATGTAATCACCGATCGTCTCTACCTGAAGTCACTTCTGGATGTTCAAAAGATTTAGAAATGTACTGAGCAGTCTGCCCACTTCTAGCTAGCTCTTTGTCTGGTTTTCCAAAGCCCTGAAGAGTCTTTTAAAGAGCACGTGCCCCTCTTCTTGCCCAGTCACTTCAGAGACCGTTCTTATTACAGGAAACAGACAAATCCCAGAGGGACCTACACCATGGTCTCTTTTCTCAAAATCAACACAGAGTTCGTTGATGTATAAAATAGGTATTTAAACTGCACATGGAGTATAGAGAAAAGCAATCCTCCTTACAAACCACGAATAAAAATAAACAGAAATTCTTTTTGGAACAAACTTATAAACCTTCGTCAAATCAAAAAGAAAATGAAAAACAAAAACATTTCTGGACCTTGGTGAGGAGAGACCTTATTCAAAAGGATAATTGTAAGCTGTGAGAGGGACTCTCAGAGGAGGAAAAGGAGAGCTGTTGCAACAGGAATAATCTGTGACCATAAGATCTGCAAGAATCTTAAGAATTAGGCAAAAAGGGCTATTTTTTTTTTACAGAGAGGAATCGACAAGATAGAGGACGAGATGTGGGGAAGTGGGGTGAAAAGTGGTGGGATCAGATAGTGGACCAGAGAAAGTGCCATCAGGCCTCTTTTTTTAGCCAGCCCATTTTTCTGTTTACCAGGAGGGGCCCTTCGGGAGGATTCTATGCAGGATCAGGCTGAGGGTGGGCCACAGTTCAGGGACTTGAGGGAGGGAGAGAATCCTAACCAAAATTTGGCTACCAAGCACTTCATTCTGACTAAGTGGTGGGGACAAGCAGTGCAGCTAATTATTTACGAGGCAAAGAAAGGGAATATGGAGGGTCCAGCCTTGCCATAGGTAAACAGTGGGGATGGAGGCATCCCAGAGCCTCAGCTAAGTTTATCAAAGTAAATATGGGGAAGAGTGGTTCCTCGCAGGAAGTGTTTTTGTTTTTGTTTTCTTTCATTGTAGATAAGGATAGACATTCCTATCAACGTCACTGTTTACCAGAAGCACAGGGCCTGGGGAAAATTCAACATTGTCGTCTTTATGTAAAGATATATTTTATGGCTAGAATTGCTCAACTTGGATTCCCAGTCTCTAGTGTTGCTGGCCTTCCATAGAAGAGATTTTAGGGGTTTTGAGAGCCCAAGGGTAAGATTTCTTATCTTTTATACACAAGGTGATGAACTTCTTGTATATTCTCATGTCCATTTCTGCCTTCGGCTCGAAATGTTAACAGGCAAGTCTGGTTGTAGGAATACAAAAGAAATTAAAGGCTCCCAAGCCACCTTCACTTTAAAATCCTTAAAGTCAGTACAATCCTATTTTATGTGTATTTGATCAAGAATAGAAGGGCCCTGGGATTGCTAATTAAGATCACAGACCACCACGAAGGCTGGTTCTTTGGGAGAAGTGTGAATTGATTTTGCATGAACGCAAGCCAGTTTAAATTGACATAGGAAACCACTGCTGCAGACCCTCTGACTTCTCGCTCAGACGCCTCCATCATCATGGCCACACTGCCTTGGTAGATAATTGAGGTTATTTGTTGTGGTTATGGTGTCACTTGTGTTACTCTTATCTTCTCATTTCACACTGATCTGATCTCTCCACAGAACATAAGGAACATTAAAAGTACCCAGCTGATCTTAATGGATTCCTGCATTCCTTCCTGCTAAAATAAAGGCCCTTTGTGTACTTAAAGAGACTCAGGTAACTGGAGACACAGTGAAGAGGAGGGGGATTTGGGAAGGAGAGTGGAGGCTTTGTACAAAGCCCCACAATTCTTAGGGTGGAGAAAAGATGCAATTTAGGTCATTTTATTTCTTATTTACTTTCAGCCTCCGTGGCATACCTTCTCTTTAATGACCAAAGTTTTATAGGTGACTTATTTGAAAATTCTTTCAAAATAATGCTGTTGAACTTAGCCCTTCACTCTCTCCTATGTATTTTTCAGAGTCTATGAAGAGGAGTTTCTGCAAAGTCAGAATTTATTCTTCTATACATCTGTCAGCAATGGAATAACCAAAAACTAGCAAAAGTTCTGGGGTTTGGGTATGGTGGGTACATCATTTTGTTTCAGTTCATCGTGAAAGATGATTATGTCTCTCCCAAATAGTTTTGATCCTGCAAAAGATAAGGCCTACTTCCTCAGGGCCGGAGAACAGGAGGGCTACTGTTTTCAGCTTCTTCCCATGCTACCCCTCCCCTTCTCTCTACCCCCCAAGTGACTGAATGAATCAACAGATTAAGCCATAGTCTTAAATAACCCCCATTACCTCCCTGAAGGGCTTGAAGTGCTTGGAGGACCACCTTTGCAACATGATTTTGGAAGATTTTATTGCTGACTCATGGGTGTTACAGACAAAGTTGTAGTGGTGACGTGGAGCCGGGAAACAGAAGTCCAGGTCTGCTAGGACTGTGTTCCCTCAGGAGATGATCCTTTATACCCACTTGGGTTTCCACTTTCAAGACATATACACACACTCATATACACAAACATTCTCTGCTTTCTAGTGAACGCCAACATGATCACATTGCAAATACCCTTTCAAACCATTTAAACAGAAAACGATGTCACTATCTTCACATTTATGACTTCTGGATTTTTTTTAAAAAAAATTTTGCTCCCCTGTCCTCCCTTTGGCTTAGATGCTTGATAATTCCAATATCATTCACTCATGGATAGATCACTCTTCTGAAAATGAATACTTGGCTCAGGTGCACTCCTAACATTTTGTGAATCCTTCACCTAATTAACGAGAGGTTAGTCTCTTAACCTGCTGCCCAGGTCCCATGGCAGATTATCAGCACTAGTGCTTTGATGGATCTTTTTAAGTGCTCCTCTTGGGAAAGATATTTGAAAGTCACATTTAAATAAGGATCCAAAAATTACTGAACATTAATTCTCTTCCAGTCTCAAATGCTATTTCTGGCGAAGGTTATGGAGGCAATTTTAACGGGAGAAATACACCATTATTTAGTTACCCCTGCTTCCCAATATGCAGCAAAGGACTTTGCTAATCTTCCCCCCACACACGCACCCCCGACCTTCTCTAATGATATAATGGATTTTCATTCCTACTGGACGCACAGAGAATGAAGGGAAAGAGGAAAGAACTAGAGCTCATGGAGGTTTATTCTCTTTATCTCAAACACAACCCTCAGGGAGGTGGCATCTTGATCAAATCATTCATATGACTTGCAATTCAGTGTTATATCCAAGAAAATTCTTACCTTTTTCTCTCCCCTGCCTTCTCAATTGGTACATTAGAGTAAAACCAAAGAGGCCTTTTCTCACAAAGAATTAAAAAGCTGAAAAGAACTGAAATTCAATTCATCATCTTCCTTCCCCAACCCTCTGCCCATAAAAAGGACAGACTCAGAGTATAAGTAACTTGCCCAAAGATACAAGCTTGTTAGCAATAAAGCCATGACTTGAGATCAGGTCTCCTGATACCCAGTATTCTCCCTGCATGAGGCCACTTAAGTATAATTTGTGAATTAGTCATTTTTTTAAAAGTCAAGATTATCCTTTTCTGCCCTAAGACAAAATTTTAGATAGAGTAGGTTCAGATGTCAAAGGGAATAATTATGGAATCACAATTAATTTAAATTTTCTACTGTGTATAATGAAAGCTGCTTATGGATGAGAAAAGGGGAAACATGAACTTAAAAAGGAAATGAGTTTGAAACTTTCTTAAATTTTCCAAAAATCTTACGTAAAGAGATATATTCAGAAGAGCAACCAAAATACTAACTAATGGCAGAGGAAGACACTAAAAATACAAAGTAATGCTAAATGCAACCTCACAAAGTGTTTCTACTATCGGGAAGGCAAGAGACCAAGAAGGAAGAAATGAGAATATCAGTGGGTGAAACTGGAAATGAAGATGCTGTGGATGGCACATCTATTAAAAAGAAAGGAGGAACATAATTCACATATTAAATGAACACAAAGTATCTGTCATCAAACATTGATGTACATTTAGGCCTCATAGGGGACCTCAGTCAAAAAGCAAAGATAGTTAAATTAGGCCAACAGTGCAAAGCCACAGAACTGGAGGGAATGATCACAGAATTTTATTTCAGGGAAAATAAGAGAACAGTTTATGTAACAGTTTAACAAAAGGCTGATTTATCCTTTTGTATGCACATGTAAATCCTATTATCTTCGTAGGGAGTTCATGCATGACCAAAAAGCTGCTGCTTTATCCCTTGAGTGAGCAAATAGGACTGTGTGCACAGCAGCATGCTGGTAGAAGTTATAGGTGTATTAGGGAAGTCAGGGCACAGGTGGGACTTCTTCTAAGACACTCATCCTCAATAGAAAAGGGCTTTGAGATAGGAGAAGCCACGGATCACTTATTTAGCACAGATTTACATCCCTTTCTCAATGAGGAGAGCATTGAACTTACAAGCCAGATCTTAGAATTTCTATTGCATGTACTTGTGGCAGTAAGACACAGAGACTTTCTCAGGTGAAGCCCAGTGTCTCCCATTTCAAATGTACAACATTCTCTCTTAGGCTTAAAATTGGAATTGAAATTATTTATAATAAATCTTCTGAAGTGTATATTCCACAACCGTATACAATTACATATAATACATAAAAATTCCACCTTTCTGCCCAAAAAATGCACATATTTCTTTCACATACTTCTAATGAATCAGACACAAAATCACATGGTAGATTTTTCAATGGCTATCAGTAAATATCACTGTGTAAAAGTGTGCATAACCATAATTAATTGAAAGAAGTAAAATTTAAAGTTTTCAGAGGCATCAGTGTTAATTTTTAGGACAAATCCTAATCACACAGTAGGAGTTAACCAGAAAGTACTTAGCTGGTAACCGTGGGCAATTTAAGCTTTATTTGGACAACATACTAAGTAGTGGGGCTATAGGATACATGCCCAAAGGCAGTAGCTGCCTGTTGCGATAGCACAGAGGGTAGGAGCTTGCCTAATGGTCTGGCCGGATATNGTCAATAGGATACTTGCCCAAAGGCAGTAGCTGCCTGTTGCGATAGCACAGAGGGTAGGAGCTTGCCTAATGGTCTGGCCGGATATTGCAGACATTGCAAAGTAGTTCTTTGCAGCCAGGATACTGTGACTAGCTCACTCTTATGCCCACCTTTTGATCCCTACTGAGTGGATTGAATATGTGAGAGATTTGCTGGAGACGCTGGGAAAATGATTTAGCCTCCAAAGGTCAGCCTAGGATTACAAACTTATGAAGGACAGCGAGAAGAAAAGAAGTCACTTTGGAAAGGAGAAACCTTATTGAGGAAGACAGCATTCAGTGCTCTGGGCTTGATCCTGGATACTGAGGAAGCAGGTTTTAGAACAGTGGTTTTGTTCATAGTTGACTTCATAACTTTATGTCAACAGTTAAGAGGTATTCATTTCTTTCATAACACTCTCATTCCTTTTTATCTTTCCCCTATGGGCTTTCTTATGGATGTGGAAAAAAAAAAAAAGAAGTTTATGCCTTGTGTGTCCGGGGTGCACAATCCTTGGTACACGCACGGCAGCACGTCATGCTTAAGAATGTCACCGGTCATGTGCAGTGAGTCAATTAGGGTATAACACTCAGATGGTGTCACTGAAAGTCCGTTCTCCATTTTGGGGGTGAGGGGTATTAGAGGTTGGGAGAAAAGAGGAAATACAAAGAATAAGGCAATCATTCGAGAAGCAAAACCAAGAAGCAGAAATCGCTGAGAGTGTTCCCTCTCCTTCAGGAGAGCAGTTTCTATTCCTGCTGCGGATGGTTTCAAACTTTCCAAACCAGAAATGGCGGCACATAAGCAGCAACTACTGCGCGAGGCAATAAATTAGAAGGAAGGACAGGGGGAGGGACAGGAAAACACAGCAGGCCAACAGAAACCATGCAAGAAACTAGGACCATGCCTGTTAAGGACTTGATGTGTTCAAAGATCCAGGGACTATCTTAATTGAAGCCAAGAAATGAACTCCCAAAGCCAGGTTAAGTTAAGACAGAACTAAAGACTCCTTCCTCTGTGATGTCAAAGCATGTATTACAATGCAGAGTAAACAATAATTGTTCATCTACTTACCCATCTCCCTCACTAAATTGTGAGTTTCTATAAGGGCAGGAACCATGTCTTACTCACCCGCCAGTTCCCGACATCACAAGTGGGACCTGGCTTAGCGTAAAGGCCCATAAATGTTTATTGAAGGAGAAACTATAAAGACCTTTGGAAGGGACATGCTGAACAGGAGAAAGGACACAGTGGTGGTATTAAGGAGACTGCCTCTTATAATTCTGCCTCTGACAGTAACCAGCTGTGAGACCTCGGAAAGCCATTTAATATTTCTGAGACATGGTTTCCTTATTGCAAAATAAGCCCATTTATCCAAATTACTCTAAATTCTATTACTTTGAAAATAAGGTCTAGATTTTTTTTGAAAGTTTGTTTATTGCAGCTAAGTACCATTTTTTACTAGATTTAGCACTTCAAAAAATGGTATATGTTAAAACCCCAAATTTCAAGATTTTAATTCATCTTAGTAAATGTACTAAACACATAATTTACTGAACTACTGCCTCAATGATAAAGTCAATGAGTTGTGAGAACTACATTTTAATCTCTTCAAAATGGAAATATACTATTCTTACTATTCTCATGTAAAAGCTGTGAGGTGGTTATTATTTTGCTAGCTTAATTTCTGATTGTAAAGTGAGTTATTAAGGTCTTACCTTAGGTTGATGAGTTTTATTAATCTTTCAGGTGATGTCTTTTTTTTTTTTTTTTTGACAGAGATAGAGACAGCCAGCGAGAGAGGGAACACAAGCAGGGGGAGTGGGAGAGGAAGAAGCAGGCTCACAGCAGAGGAGCCTGATGTGGGGCTCGATTCCATAATGCCGGGATCACGCCCTGAGCCGAAGGCAGACGCTTAACCGCTGTGCCACCCAGGTGCCCCCAGGTGATGTCTTTTCAAAAGAAAATAAAAATTGTAGGTACTCTAATGTCTTTATTCCTCCAAAATGAGGGTGTTTTATAAAGACTGGGAATGTTTAATATGAATTGTGTAAGGGCATATTTATTTGTTTAATTATCTGTGTAAGCTATAGTATAATGAAAATATTGTAATTGTACCACTTTTCAAAGCAACACTGAGGAGAAAATTGTAAACATCATGGATGGGGAATTATGCACACAAAGACTAACAGCCACAATAATGTTATTCAGAACTGTGCTTGTAATTTGCCCCTTAGGGGGTGAATTTGGGAAAAAAAATGTGTATAAAGTTGAATCATGTGACTTTCACTTAAAGGGTGTTGTACTGCAAAAGCCACATACACCACATTGAGCATTCAGGGATAATTATTTCTTTTAGTTATTCTCCTGGTGGCTTCTCTAGTGTCTATAATTGCCACATTCTCAAAACCAACATTCATTGTATGGCACCTGCCCAACAAGTAAAATGGAATGGTGGTTACAACATAGAAATTCCTTTCAACATTTCATTACTGAGGGCTTCTTCTAAAGAGGAAAAAATAAAATGAGTAGATGAAGTTCTATCTTTAGACCTAGGAATCTCAGCTGGAATAGTCTTTTTATTAAGTGCTTTACTTACTTAGGGATTATTTGTCAAATATGCTAGAGAAAATGGCTTGCTTTTTGGATAGAAAACCAATCTACATTTTATTTGGAAATTGTGCTGACTATTCTCCATTTGCCAGCTCTTATCATTCTTTGCTCTTCTCATCCTAGTCTTTGCCACAGGAGACTAACTGTTGTGCACTGCATTTCTGACACTCACTGGTTAGGTGACTTTCAGTTCGGTTGGCCAATAAGAGGTCACCAACGTGTAATTAAGGGCTTCAGCACCACTTCTCTGTTAGTAGTTGTGCATCTCCGGGACTATAGTTCCTTCTAGTGTAGAATCTTCCTCTGTCTCTCCAACTTTCGTTGGGCTTCCATATCTCTCTTTACCTCTCTTGTCCTTTCAACTTAAGTTGAATGAATTGCACCCTACCTAGTCTTCTAGTATGCCTCGTTATCCCTATATATCCCCTGACCCATCTTTATCTTTAAAGTGCTACTTTAATAGACAGGATCATTCCGGATGGTTCAAATGATGAGCTATCTTTTTCCAAGACCCTGGCCATAAGTGCTAACAGTGTGTACACTTAATGGTAGTTAAGGATAGGTGATGTTTGCAAGCGTGTTGCTTGATTGTAAGTCAAATATTGCTATTACAGTTAACTGTGCACTGTTTCTTTGTGTAACAATGTACTATAGTGGATATTGTGCTACTCCACTCAAAGATGTAAATGATTAGATTACATAGCGATAAGAAGTCCTTGCCCTTTGCCTCCATTTAGGATAACTCTGAGGGCCATCCCAACTCCAGAGCTTGCCACAGATTCGCTGGCTAACGTCTCGTTAGTTACTCATTATGGGTCAACTTCTTCTTCCACCCAATCTTGCTGATATATCTCCTGAGAGCAGCCCCCAATAAATATGCATGCAATTCTCAGTTTCTGGGACTGTCTCCAGGGAATCCAATCTAAGTCATGTGGTGACTGGGCTTAGCCTAGACCTGAGCTTGCAGAGGAATATAGCTAAAACCCAAACCCAGCAAATACTTAGATGTAACTATAAGAATCAAATGCTCCTGTAGAATTTCATGAAAAATTTTACTGTAGCCATTAGTGCAGCTATCACCGAGTATAACCCTTCCAGTGTTACAGCTATTTTTACTAGGCACCCCCACTGAATGACATTAGTTTCTAAGAAATTATTTTCCATCAGGGATTAGGTAGGTGAACACTTGCATTATGCCAACTAGTGGTACCTCCCAAACCACCTCTCCTGGTTTCTGGCATCTATTCTCTCTTCTTTCAGGAATCATGGCTAACCTTTCATGTTACAATGGGTTGGTCCCATGGAACCAAATTAGAGGGTTCCTACCTGAGGCAGCCAGGTTGTTATGACTCTGAGGAGTGAAACAAATTGGTCTTTAAAGAGAGCTGATTAAAAGGGATCACTGAATCAAAAATGTCCAGAAATAGGTTTAAAGTTTGAATTACACAAGCAAAAATATTTGAAAGGGATGGATTGGGGCAAAAAAGGTCAGCAACAAATGAAGACAATTCTGAGCATCTGCCATAAAAAAAAGGAGTGGGCCTTAGAAACTCACAAGTGTGTTGTTGAGGGTGGATAGGGCAATAAAAACAAAAGGCCGTTTCCATTATCACAACCCCTCTCCTCTCAATGATTCCTGGAGCCAGATTCATTAGTATGATAATGATTCCTTTCTATGAGAAATCTGGAAGGCTTGGAGAAGCTACAAGCAGGGTTCTCAGTGCAAGGGACTACAGTCAGCTAGAATGGGTGAGAAAATCAGAGACTTGGCAGAGGTAGAATGGGAAATGAAGGCAGAAGGAGGAGGATAGGCACAGAGCTTTTAAATCTATGGCAATGTAATCAGCATTAAGAAAGAATGTCAGCATAATATGCATATAAGATAACTGTATATCTGAAATTACATTTAAATAAAGTCCACTGAAAATGATCAATAGTAATTTTAAGACTTATTCATAAGATCAACTTCACACAACTCTTAGAGGCTTCATTCCACACAGAAGAGATGAAAGAAAATCAAAACAGGGAAAAAAGATGACCATAGTTAGTGATTGAAAAAACCCTAAATGACCAATCAATTTTCTTTGGAAATATATGTTTGAATATCATAGCTTAAAAGCTTGCATTAGTTTCTGTTTCGAAGCTTAAAAGTGAGCAATAGAATAATGCAATTTTCTTTGCAGTAATGATAGTCTTGCTGCGCCTACTTAATATAAACAAAAGATAAAAATTGCTCAATAACACAATGTGTTTATTTACCTCCCATTCTCTTAGGCAGAGTCTAGCTAAATAAAAAAGGTAATTTAAGGTTAGTCTTTCATGGAAATGCTCTCTTAATGAAAAATAAACCATTTTAACTAATATTCATTTTAAACAGATTTCAAATTAAGAATCCTCTTTGAATTCAGTCTAATAAATCAGGTTGATTCTAAGTACTTGTAGTCCAAATAGATTTTTACCAAAAGATTTGTTATTGCGGTGGGGCAGATTTAGTGGGACCGACCCCACAAGCAATGGGGATTCAGAAACACAAATAGAGTTACTCACAAAACAGTCCTAATGAACTGCAACTAAGTGTAATAACCATTTTGCAAGGTGGTTTCTGCCCAATTTAACCACATTCATGGAGGTAATACTTTTAGGAAGGGGTGACCTTGAAGTCTTCTTTCATTTTAGAAACTCTCAATCATTTTCCAGGTCTTCTAATCTCATAATGTTCTAGGTGATTGGCATGTTTCCCCACAACATCTCAATGAAGAATAGCAGATTTGTGCTCTTGGAAGGCCATTGACAAGTCTAAGGCAGGAAGCACCCGTGGTGTCTCCCATAGCATGCTTCCCTGTGATGGCTCTTTGCACTGTGGATGGAGGAAGGGGGTATAGAAGCATGAATTCTAAGGTGGCTCCCAAGATTTCCACCTTCAAGTGTACATACTTTGTGTAATTCTTTCCACTTGAGTGCCAGTGATGCCTGTGAATATGACGATACAGTTTCTCCCTTGAATAAGTGGGGGGATTGTCACTCCTGCTGGACTTAAAGAGCCAAGTTGGCATGTTGGGGAAGAAGGCACATGGCAGGGAAAGATGGATGGTCTCTAGGAGCTGAAGGCCTCAGCCTACAATTATGAGGAACTGAATTCTGACAATAATCACATGACCTCAGAAGAGAATCTCAAACTCCAGAAAGGAACACAGCTCAACTGACAACTTGATTTTTTTTATAATAATATTTTTTTATTATATTATGTTAGTCACCATACAGTACATCCCTGGTCTTTGATGTAAAGTTCCATGATTCATTAGTCGCATATAACACCCAGTGTACCCATGCAATACGTGCCCTCCTCTACTACCCATCACCAGTCTATCCCATTCCCCCACCCCCCTGCCCTCTGAAGCCCTCAGTTTGCTTCTCAGAGTCCATAGTCTCTCATGCTTCATTCCCCCTTCTGATTACCCCCCCTTTCTTTATCCCTTTCTTCTCCTACCGATCTTCCTACCTCTTATGTTCCATAGATGAGTGAAACCATATAATTGTCTTTCTCTGCTTGACTTATTTCACTTAGCATTTTCACCTCCAGTGCCGTCCATGTTGCAGCAAATGTTGAGAAATCGTTCTTTTTGATAGCTGAGTAATATTCCATTGTATGTATGGACCACATCTTCTTAATCCAGTCATCTGTTGAAGGGCATCTCGGCTCCTTCCACGATTTAGCTATTGTGGACAATGCTGCTATGAACATTGGGGTGCATATGGCCCTTCTCTTCACTACGTCTGTATCTTTGGGGTAAATACCCAGTAGTGCAATGGCTGGATCATAGGGTAGCTCAATGTTTAACTTTTTAAGGGATCTCCACACGGTTTTCCAGAGTGGCTGTACCGACTTGCATTCCCACCAACAATGTAGGAGGGATCCCCTTTCTCCACATTCTCTCCAACAATTGTTGTTTCTTGCCTTGTCTATTTTTGCCATTCTAACTGGCGTAAGGTGGTATCTCAGTGTGGTTTTGATTTGNGATAACTTGATTTTAACCTAGTGAGACCCTGAGATCCCAGTTGGGACTCTTGATTCACAGAAGATAATAAATGGACACTGTTTTAAGTTGCTAAGTTTGTGTTAATTTGCTACACAGCAATAGCAAACTAATACAGAGGTGGGGGAAGAATGGTTGGGATCTTATATAGTGTTAATGAGTCCCCTGTTTCATGTATATGAAATATTTGGGGTTTCTCTAAGCTACCTTTGCAAAGACCCTGATAGCAAAGAAGAGGGAGTATCAGAGTGGCTAGGAGAATGGACCCTGGAGTCAAGCTGTAAAGTTTAAATTCCCATTCTGCCACTTGATCACTGAACTCAAATAAGAAAATTAATGTATTTGTGTCTCAGCTTCCTCATTTATAAAATAAAGACAATAATAGTTCCTAGGGTCATTGTAGCTATTGAATGACCTAATTCATACAAAGTGCCAAGCTGGGAACACAGTAATCATTCAAATCTGTTATCTTCACTGTTATTATTTTTCAGATTCCTGCCATAAATGGAAGGGCTATCTCTTCAATCTCAGCACAATAGAATTAGGATACTTTTGCTGCAGGAATAGAAACTCCAACACACTAGCTTAGATGAAAAGAAATAAAAAGGTTTTTGGGTTTTTTTTTCTTTTTGTCTCAGAAAACTCCAGCAATGGGATGGTTTCAGGTACTGACAGGCTGAGACACAATGTCATCGGGGCATAGCTCTCTTTATGTCTTGGTATCCTTCCTTCTGTAAGTTGGCTTTATCTGCTTTTTTGATGCCCCTAATGGTAGTGAGATGGCTTTAGTAGATTCAAACTTCAAATGCTTATACCATATTTTGTCTCCAAAAATTAAACAAGTAAACAAATAAGCCTCTTTTTTTCCAAGAACCCCAGCAAATGTCTCCTAGTGTCTCAACAGTTGTAACTGAAAGATATCCACACCCAGAACCAAGCAGAGGGGCCAGGGAGATGAGGTAGGATTCTCTGCCTAAACCAGTCATAGTCCTTCCTTGGAATTGAGTCTTAGTCAATTCAATCCTATTCAAAATTCAAGCCTGAGAATTGAGAGTGTAATGGTTCCTCCAAAGAAAATCAAGAGATTGTATTCTGTGTCTCCCAAAAAAAGATACATTGTCTACCCACAAACATATATTGTGTCTCCCCAAAAATTATGTTGAAGCTCTAACCCCCAGGACATATGAATGCAACCTTAAACGGAAACCGGCTTTTTAAAGATGTGATCAAATTAAAATGAGGTTATTAGGGTGGACCCTAATCCAACATGACTCATGTCTTCATAATAGAGGGAAATCTGAACAAGATGCACAGAGAAGATGGCCATGTGAGGACAGAGACCGAAACTGCAGTGATGCATTTACAAACAAGGAATAGCAAGGACTGCTGCTGGCAAACACCAGAAGGTAGAAGGGGTAAGAAATGATTCCTCTTGACACATTTCAAAGGAAGCATGGTCCTGCTGACACACTAATTTCAGACATTTAGTTTCCAAAACTGTGAGGCATTAAAGTTGTTTTCAGCCATCCATTGGAGAAAGAGGAAGGAATAAGAGAAAAAAGCTCAAGCTACAATGAGCACCTACTATATGCCCAACTCTTACCTCATTTGATCATTGCAACAAGACTGTGAGGCAGATATTTGTGCCTATTCTATAAATAAAAAAGTGATAAAGGTCAGAAAGTTAGTAATACACTATTGTAGGCTAAACACTGGCCCACAAAATTATCAGGAGGTCTTAATCCCAGGAACCTTTAAAAGTTACCTTATTTGGAAAGAGCTTCTTTGCATATGTAATTAGGAATCTTAAAATGAGGAGATTGTTTTGGATTATCCAGGTTGGCCCTTAATGCAATCACAAGTCTCCTTATAAGAAAGGCTATACCACATAGAGAAGAGGTGATATATAGGAGTAGGCAGAGATAGGAATGATGCAGCCACAGGCAGGGGATGCCAGTAGCCACTAGAAGCAGGAAGAGGCAAAGAACACATCCTCCTTTAGAGCCTCCAAAGGGGGTGCATCCCCACCAATACCTTGATTTTGGCCCAATAAAACTCATTTTGGACTTCCTCTCATCAACTATTGCTTATTGTTTTAACCTACCAAGTGTGTGGTAATTTGTTTCAGCAGCCATAGGAAACTAACACATACACCTAGTTGATAATTATTAGTGCTTTTCTGTGTCCTGGGGTCTGGTAAAAAAATATTACACAACAAACCTAAGAAGTGGGCAATATTATAATTTATGTTTTACAGAAGGGAAAAATGAGGCACAAAAGAAAGATTGAATCAAGATCACGCACCTAGTGGGTTATGGTTACCAACTACACCAGTTTGCTCAATACTGTCCCAGTTTTAGCACTGAAAGTCCTTTTTTCAAGAAATTTCTTCATCCCAAGCCAATCTGGATGTTTGATTACCCTACGGAGAGATTTGAATCTAAGCAGGCTGATACAGAGATGGTTTTTTAAATGACTTCAGCCCATACCTTCCATTTCAATCTTTGTCATTTGGGTGGTAAGGCATGACGTGATTTGATTCACCCATGACTGGTGCAAAGCCTATGCTCTGTTATACTGTAGCCCACTACGTCTCTGACTCCACAGCCCTAGGCATTTGTCAGAAGCTTCACTTTGCATCCATAGAATAGAAGCTACCCTTCCTTTGTCTCCTAAGAAATGTGGCAGCAAAATGTGCTTCCCCCCCCACCCCGCTTTCTTAGGACCACTTCTCAAAGCAGGAGGGAGTTTTCATTTGCACAGGTGGTTCCAGGGAATAAGGGCAAAATTCGTGTTTCCCCACGGGCTCCTCTTCTGAAATAGGACATAGAACTTACTAAAGTCTCTGAGTGAAGGGCCAGAGTGACAGGTTAGCTAAGTCACCTGTTCAGTGCTACTGTGACTCAACCTCAGCACTTTATTTCAGAACAGGTCAATCTACAAGATCTGAATGCTCTTTATATGCTATGGATTTCTTCTAAAAAAAGACCTTCTAATTCTATTGACATCCATTTTCTGATGGCCATTGCTCTTGTTAAAAGTCCTATGACACAGCTAAAGCCATCTTTAAATACATTACCAGTCATATTAGAAGAATAATTTCAGGTATTCTCTTACATTTCCTTAACCTTCCTGAACTAAAAGCACTTTACTTTTTGGAGGTTATCAGAAAGAGAGAAGAGCACTAAAGGCTGAATTTCCACTTTTGTAATTCAGTCCCTCTCTTCTCCCTGCCTTTCCCCTCCCACAAGTCTCCCTTATTCTTCATGGTTCAACCCAAATCTCATCTTCTCCAGGAAGACTTTCCAATCTTCTTTGTACACAAATAATGATTAAAATTTTATAAGATTTTACTGTGTGCCAAGCACTCTTCTTTTTAGGTAAATAAGTAGATAGATAATCTTTGATTAAATAAGATCATAATCTTATTTATATGTTTTTACAAATACATTTATTGTATATAAATATTTTAACATAGGGACACCTGGGTGGCTTAGTCGATTAAGCATCTGCCTTCAGCTCAGGTCATGATCCCAGGGTCTGGGATCGAGTCCCTCATCGGGCTCCCTGCTCAACGGGGTTCCTGCTTCTCGCTCTGCCTGCCGCTCCCCCTGCTTGTTGTGCTTGAGCTCTTTCTCTCTGACAAATAAATAAATAAAATCTTTTAAAAAATAAATATTTAGCTTACATATCTATTACATATAAGATATATAGAAGATATATTAGATATAAGACACATATACATCTTGTTTAATCTTCACAAGAAGAAGTAAGAAGTATCCTAATTATCTTAATTCACAGATCAGAAAATTAAGTCACAAACAATTTGCCCAAGGTCGCAGAACTAGGCAGAGTCAAAGCTCAAACCCAGATCTGTCTGAAGGAAAAGTCTATGTCCCTAACCTATAAAAACTACCTCATGGTAATTCCCCAAACATTTACTTCTAAAAACACTCATTGAGTATGCTGTTCTACTGTGGTTTAGCATATGTTCCTGACTGTTGTTAGGTAATTTACGTGCATGTCTTGTTCACTCCAGGTATATCTAAAAACTCCTAGGTTAAAGGAACTTTGCTTTATGCCTGTTTGACTATTCAGCACTTAGCATAATGCCTTCCTGAATATGAACCTTGGCCTCCATCCTAATCAAATATTATGATAGTATTTATCTTAAAAGAAATGCAGGTATAGGTTGATTACATACAGAAAATGGGCATTTGATTTATAAGCACACAATTTTTTATTTACTTACATTATAATTATTGAAATATATTATGAGAGAGATTACATTCATTCATTATATGTTTGGCATTATTTATCAAACAAATATTTATCTACATTTCTGCTTAAAGATAATTTTATGAGCATTGAGTTAATGCAAAGATGAATCAAATGCAGATATTTTCCTTAAAGGATTTTCAATCTATAAAGAAGCTAAGGCATGTACATAAATGATTAGGAAGTAAAATAAGTGAAGATTAGTTATGTAAGAGGGACAGATATTCTTATCTCTACTGCTATAACTTGTGTTACTTCAGTGATCTCTCTGGAATGAAAATCAGCTCCTCAAATCCTAGTTTAGAACTTTCCAAATTTTTCTCAGTGCCAAGAGTATAAACTCCTAGTTCCTCAGATCGCTCTAGAATTTCCTGCTACACTCACACATGCCCTCTATATTTATAGTCCTGGCTATGCCATGCACTTCACTTCTCCATGCTATTCCCTTGGTTTGGAATACTTTCCTCTATTCATCCTAAATGATTTTATTTAAACATCTCCTTCTCTGCACTTTCCCAGACCTTAGCCATAAAAAAATAGTTGATTGTTTCACCACTCTATTATACTCTATTATAGCGCTCATTAAGTGTTACATTCATTTATTTATATAGTAGATATCTCTGGTAACCTATATTATCTTTAGGGCAAGGACAACATCCCCTAAAACAATGTCTGGCATGCTTGGTACTCATAAATATTTTGAATTAATTAAGTATTCATAAACTCAGAGTATGGTAGGATAACTTCTTAAACGTTGATTCTTCTCCAATACAAAAATCAGTCAGTGCTGATATCACAGCAGTTGTGATACGCAGAATGACCCCCAAAAGATGTCCATGTTCTAATCCCCATACCCTGTGAATTGTTATGTTACATAGAAAAAGAGAATTAAGGTTGCAAATAGAACTAAGGTCTTATTACCTTAATTCTTTAATTACCTTGTACCTAATACCTTAATTCCTTTAAAATGGGGAGATTATTCTGGATTATTAGGGTGGGTCCAATCTAATCAAAGAAGGTTTTAAAAGTAGAAGAAGGGAGAGGAGTGTCAGAGAGATAGAATGTGAGAAGGACTCAATCCTGTCTTGATGGTTTTGAAGATGGAGGAAAGAAAACATGAACCAAAGAATAAGGGAGGCTCTAGAAGGTGGGAATAGCCCTCAGGTGACAGGCACAAGTCTGTCAGTAGACAAAGGAAACCAAGCATCTCCTAGAGCTTCCAGAAAGGAACACAGCCTACCACCAAGTGATATGTCTCCAGATTTCTGACCGATAGAACTGTAAGGTAACAAATTTGTTATTTTAAGCCACTAAGCTTGTGGTCACTTGATATGGCAGCACAGGAAACTAACATAGTAGATATTCAATAAATGCTTGCCCTTTACATAAAAGGGTCAGCCCAATGTAATGAGTTGCATGGGAGTTTGAAGGTACATGTAGTCCAGCCTCCTATATCAGGGAAATTTCTCATTCCACTATGACTATTATCAAGCATATCAAATGTTTAGGGATAAAACAGCATTGCTTTCCTCCGCAGGCAATTTCAGTGTTTTATCACCCGGATGATCAAGAAGTACCTCCCATGTCCAACAGAGCTCTCTCTCGCCATTGATTTAAGATTATTTTCTCTTGACCATTTCCTTGTGGACATAGAGTATAACTGAGCAACATTCCCTGACAAAATGTCCTACAAATTCTCAAAGACAGTAATCAGGTTTGCCCTTAGGGTACTTCTCACCAGAGTTTAACTTTTTCTCAAATGACTTTTCGATTTGTATAATCATTTTTACTTCCCTTGTTTGGATTCCTTTTTAAATAATTAACATGAGATGCAATATAGTTGGTCAGTACTACGGCTAGGCTAAAATTAGAAGAAAGGTTCCTCATCCTCAAACCTCTTGTAGTGACAGAACCATGCCAACTTCAACAATTATAGTTATGTTATATGGAATTGCTCAGATTAGGTAAATACTTGTTAAGCAATAATTCTTAGCCGCTTTCAATCTGTTTGGACTAAAGCCTATAAAATGCACATTGTTTTATAAAATCTTTGACCAGAGGAACTGAAAAGGAGGGAGATAGAAAGCAACAAGAGAAGGAGATGAGAAATTGCATTTAGAAAGGAAAGACTTATTTTTATAAAAGTGTATTTCCTTCCTAGAAATTTATATAAAGATGTTCCTCTACCTGTATAAGGGCCAGCCTTCCCCAGTCAAGGATTTGGCTTTTCTGCTTCCTTTTAAATCTCAGCAGCATTTCAAAAAATCAATATGCCTTAGTAATAATTCATAATCCTCTCTGTGTTGCCTTTATTGGCCAGTTAGAGCAGTCATATCTTGCTAGCTGGGTTTTTAGGAAGAATACTCAACAACAAAACAAGAATCACAAATCACAAGTGCAGAGTTCTCAGAAGCCTGCTTGTTCTGCTGAGTAGTGTCACAGTGTGAGCCAAGCATAGCCAACAACTTTGATATAAGCAAAGTCAGAGTTTTCCCCGGAAAAAGTAGCTGGACACTTGCCTAATGTTCTTGTTGTGCCCTTAGAAGAGAAAGATTGGAGGTCCTAAAAAATCATGCCATCTTCCCATTGATCTAAGTCTATGGAATACAATCTGTGATCTTTGACCTCTAGAAAACCAAAGAGAGTCTCTTCAATCTATATGCATGTAAAAATGCTTTTTGCAGGATGAATAAATCAAATATCTTTTAGAAATGTGTACTTGTGATAGTTTTATGTGTTGACTTGGCTAGGCTACTGTACCAAGCTATTTGATAAAACACTAATGTAGGTGTTTTCATGAAGCTGTTTTGTAGTGAATTTTAACATCCATAATAACTTGGCTTTAAGTAAAGGAGATTAGCCCCTCATAATGTGAGTGGGCCTCATTCAATCAAATGAAAATCCTTAAGAGGGAGACTGAGGTTCCCTGAAGAAATTCTACCTCAAGATCCCAACATCAGCTCCTCTTCAAGAGCTACCAGCCTACCCCACAAATTTTGGACTTAACAGCCCCACATTCATGTAAGTCATACATGGCATCAATATTGCTTCATTTTCCCTGGAGAGCTCTAAGTGATACAATACTATTTTTCAATGTATGTAAATACTATTGAGGTTTAAAAGCACAAGTTGATTGTAAATTTATTCCTATGTGGTGATATTTGTTATGTATTTTCACAATTGATCAATAAATACTAAGATAAAACTAATACCAAATGAGATCTGCAACATTGACATTAATTAAGGGTTTTTATACCAGGAAAATTTGGCAAGTATAAGATCAATGACTTTGGAGACTAAATTTCACCAACTCTATAGTAGAACAGACCATATGTATGACTATGACTATAACAGGTAGAGAAAAATGAGACCCTGAGGTTCAGAGTTCAAAATCACAGGCTGCTTTCAGGCAGCTGCTGGGCTGGGTATTTCAGGAGCAGCCTTCAGAACCAAAGCAAGGCCTCCTTCCCTTACCCTAGCTCTTATCACAGTATTGCTATTGTCTGATCCCCTCAGTGGCTCCATGAGGCCAAGGACTACAATCTTCACTCCTACTGGTCATAGTAATAACTACTATATCTTGAGCACAACCTATGTGCCATGCTTCTTTATAGATTATGCAAGGTACATATGTTATTCTCAAAACCCTGTGAGATAGGAATTATCTGTAACACTTGTTTTGTTCATGAAAAAGCTGGACCTTGGAGAAATAATTGTCCAGTGTCTTTAGTTTTAAGTTGACTACCTAGCACTCATCACAATACTTAGTATTGTAGGGGCTCACTAAATATTGGTACATGAAGTAATACAGATGCTCTGAAGAGAATCTGATGCAAATAATGTATTAAACAGATGAGTAAACTGAGGCCAAGAAAGGCTAAGTGACCTGTTCCACAAAGCATAGCAAGTTAATGGCACAGTCAGGACCAGAAGCCACCTCTCTTAACTATTAGGCCAGAATATCATAGAGTTGATGTTGCTGCTCCTAACAGCTGTGGCTCCCCAGGCCTTCTGTACCATCAAAATGTCCTTGCACCACCTATCTAAATGTCATGTTTGGGCCCTGTAGGGGTTGGGAAAAGCTATTTGCTAATCTACTGCACCCTTACCCAGGACAAATGCTGTCCCCCAACAAAAGCTATCACTGATGATTTCAGTCTTCTTTTGATTAAAAACAAACATAAAAACACTCTCCTAACCCATACAACCAGTAAGTTATTATTTATTTGAGCTCAGAAATCTTGCTTAACCCTCCCTAGTACGTTCAGTGTTTGTGTAGAACATGGATAACTTCCTGTAAAGAACCTAGGAAGACCTCAACAATTGTGTGTTCCCTAGCCAGTGGTTCTATGAAAGGATGATACAAACATGTCTCAGGCTTTTAAATTCCCAAATTAGGAACTATTTTTGGAAGTATTAACTGAGAAAAGATATTTTTTGGTGAGAAAAATTTTCTAAAAAATTTAAAGGGAAATGGCACAAATTATAAGCCAGGGGTGAATTCAAGATCCATGTTGCTGGCATTTAGATGAATACATAGATTTGAAACCAAAAATATACAGAGAGAGGGGCGCCTGGGTGGCACAGCGGTTAAGCGTCTGCCTTCGGCTCAGGGCGTGATCCTGGCGTTGCGGGNAATTAGGAACTATTTTTGGAAGTATTAACTGAGAAAGATATTTTTTGGTGAGAAAAATTTTCTAAAAAATTTAAAGGGAAATGGCACAAATTATAAGCCAGGGGTGAATTCAAGATCCATGTTGCTGGCATTTAGATGAATACATAGATTTGAAACCAAAAATATACATCTTAAGTATCTATGTAGAGAGAGAGAGCAACAGAATAAGAGAGACTCAAATTCAGAGCAAAAAATCACAAGTTGGGGAAAAAAAAAGCATAAGATTCCAAACTCTCAGAAACTCTAGAATAAACAAATTTCCTGGCTACTAGAACCCCTGAGTTTTCCCAAGTATAAGTGATCACATGAATAATGTGTCTTAGAGAGGTGNTATATATACAGAGAGAGAGAGCAACAGAATAAGAGAGACTCAAATTCAGAGCAAAAAATCACAAGTTGGGAAAAAAAAAAAAAGCATAAGATTCCAAACTCTCAGAAACTCTAGAATAAACAAATTTCCTGGCTACTAGAACCCCTGAGTTTTCCCAAGTATAAGTGATCACATGAATAATGTGTCTTAGAGAGGTGCTAAGCTGTGACCTGGATGGAAGGATCCCACTGACTGATAAGCAATTATCTGTAATAAAGATAAACTTCACTTTTCCAAGAGTAGAAAGGAAGAGCTGTATGCTTCTTCCCTTCAAGTTCTGATTCTTGGCCAGTAGAGACCATCTCTGTCTATGCAGAAAAGTTAACATACAAAATCACACCTCCTTTGATAGCCAAATACATTAAGCCTTATCTACTGAAATCTTCTAGTACAGTGGCAACGCTTAACTACATCCTTAACCCATCATTATGAAAATCAACTTATGTGTCCACCCTATTCCAACCCCAGCAGTATTCTTTGGATTCTTTTAGTACTTCAAACATTCTCCCACACCAGGTTTTTTGGGTGTTTTTTCCACTAGAATGGTTTCTCCTTATCTCTCAGGTCCACCTAAATGTACTTTCAGGAGTATATTGATCATACTGTCTAAAATAGTTCTTTTCACATGCTATTCCCTATTACAAACACATTTGTTTTCTTTAGAGTTCTCAACACAATTTGTACTTTTTTGTTTGTTTCTTTATTTCTATTTCCTTTTGTAGAGAGTAAACTCATTGAGGTCAGAAATCTTTATATTCCTGGGGTACCTGGGTGGCACAGCGGTTAAGCGTCTGCCTTCAGCTCAGGGCGTGATCCTGGCATTATCGGATCGAGCCCCACGTCAGGTTCCTCTACTATGAGCCTGCTTCTTCCTCTCCCACTCCCCCTGCTTGTGTTCCCTCTCTCGCTGGCTGTCTCTATCTCTGTCTAATAAATAAATTTAAAAAATCTTAAAAAAAAAAGAAATCTTTATATTCCTAATATCCAGCAGAGCATCTAGCATATAATAGATGCTCAATAGCTAAAGATCAAATGAATGTTCTATCTCACAAATACAAATGTGCAAAAATAAAACTTGTACATTTAGGTGTGGTCTGCACTCTTGTAGCCCTGGCATATATCTGAAATATGTTCTTCCTTGTTCTTCTACACACATAGCTAATAAGTTTTGAGCATTTTATCTAGAATCGTTCTAGAAGACACAGAGTAGTGTGTGTGTGTGTGTGTGTGTGTGATGTTTGCCTATAATTCAACACCACAGAGAATTACAATTCTTGAGAGCCCTTAAAATTTTTAAAAGGACCAAGATAACTTTTGCTGACTTTCCAAATACATACAGCAAATTTTTCTATATTTTTTTATTATGTTAGTCACCATACAGTACATCCTTAGTTTTTGATGTAATGTTCCATGATTCATTATTTGCATGTAACACCTAGTGACATATGGCAAATTTTAATGCCAGGACACTTTCTAATCCTTGATGCCTCCCATGTGGTAGTAGGAATGCTTCCTCTGTGCTTTAAGAAATTCCTGGAGAGCATTTTCAAAAGCCAGTGGTTCTCTGATTACAGATTTGCATTCAGTAACCAATTCAATATAATTCAAATAACCAATTCTTAGTAATTTGCTAATAACCAAGATCTTAGAACTGCCACATCAGCGCTACTGTGTTATCCTTTTGCAACATTCCTTCTATAATCTCACATTCTCCTTCAGGTGCAATGATGATGCATACAGCTTATTTCTTCTATCTTAGATCTTTTTTCTCTTTGAAAGTCAGTGAAATGCTTCATTCAGATAATTCAATATTCCACCAATACCTCCAAAGTGACTGAAACATACAGTCCAGCTAATTATATGCCCTTCCAAGCTCAGCTTCATACCTCTCGGCATTCTTCTGAATGATTTAAACTTATTTCTTTCAGTGCCACATTGTGACTCCCATCAGCAAAGGTTACTCATGTAGTCTCAAAACAGTAGGAAAGGAGCCATATTTGTCAAGAACTAGTGTACTACCCATATATCACATTAGCAAATTTTAAAAATTCCATTTGCAAGTAGAAAATCCTGTTGGTGAGATGTTCATAAAAGTATATTCTTGCTCATACACATTTAAATTGAAAAATCAGAAGTGAAAAGAAGATTGTTTTTCCATTTCTAAACTTTGGAAAAGTAAGGCACTACTCTTGCTAAAGTGAATATTGGGTATCATAAATTCAGTTTTGTACATGATATAGCATGTAAAAGTATACAACAAAGTTAGAGGAAAATGTTGCCTATTAACAGTGTAATCTTTAAAAATGCACCTTATAAGTAAAGGGTAACATAGGAAAGCTGCAGACAAATTGCTGTTATATAGCACAAAGTCACAGTGTCTTCTCTTTTCTGCCTTATTTATTTAGTAAAACAGTTTGAAAACAGCAGGTTGCTCTCTAAGGTCATCTCCACACTCACCATGGAAGATGGGCTGGCCGCAGATCCTGGACCTTTCACTTACTTAGCCTTGCCCCACCACAACCCCTAGTGGAAAATGAGCATAGTGGCATAATAAACCTTTAGAAGGCAAACAAATATTATATATATAGAGAGAGGTTTATCTTGTAATAAATAAGATTGTGAAATTCTAGAGCAAAGAAGTTTTGGAGCGTTGGTCTCAGAGAATAACTGGAACTTGTGGGCTTGGGGCACAAGTAGTTGAGGCCGAGGGAGCTGGTAAGCTGAAGGGAGAGAAGGGAATAGAAAATAAAGGAAGAGACTTTTAGGTGCCCTTTGACAAATAAATGCATTGCCTTGTGCCTTACCTTCTGCAACTGACTGTGAATAATTACTGGCTTATTTCTGGTGATAAGGTGAGCCCACAAACCATTCCAGTCATTGCAGGGCATATGCCAAAGTTTATAAAATAAATAATTGTAAATTGTCAGGTAAATGCAGCCAATACATAAAGCCAGGGACAGTGTAAATGTAAAAATTTGGGGGCAAGGGTTTTGTAAGCTTTGTGGGAATATTTAAATATTACAGACCATTCATAGATGGTTCACTATAGCTGTGTCAAAAAACTCTGATTCTAATATTCCCAGTAACAGAAATAGGGCATAGAAGCAAAGGTTTTTTACTTCATGGTTTCTATTCCTTCAATCAACCTGTCTCCCCTATATGTAAATCACTGAGTGACTCTATCAGAGTAGCATGACTGAATGGTCAGAAAAGATCAGCTTCTATTACTAGGCTTTGGTAGATAGAGTCATAATCTAAGACCAAAGATTTTGCACACATTCACCATTAATTGAGATAAATAACAGATAATTCTAAATAGAATCATCTATAACCAAATATGAAGAGAATCCAAATACAGAAAGGGTAAAGATATATAAGACTAATCTAGATCAGCTCCTTAAACTGGTCGGCTTCATTACGTAATTCGATTTTCTTTTGTTTATGTAAACCAAGCTTAGTGTATAAGGAAATAATAGCCTCTCCTTTTGATTAAAAAAAAAGTTTTATAACATTGAGAAAATTTATAAATTACAAGTTTTTGGTCCTTCAAACTGAGTCTCCTATTATTTGTCTATTTTCCTTAAGATGGCATTTTCCCATTTCTGAACATTACTGCTGCTGTAGGCCATTCAATAAAAATATTATTTCCACCCTATAAGTGTCTGTTCTGACTTACTTTTATATTGTTTCTTTAACCCCGATTTAGCTTTATCCCATGGCGATATTTTGAGCTGAAAAGGGTAACTTTACTTGGCATTATACCTGTAAGAATTACTGATGTGAAGATGTCACAGTTTTAAACCAAGTACAGCAATGATTAAAATAGAAGAATGAGAAGAAAAGAGTTAGTGTTACTGAAAAATACACCTTTCAAGCATCTAACCCTTAATGGATACTATTCTCCCAGCATACTAGTAAGTATATGAATAATCTTTGAGAATTGAAATATTAAAATAGTATACTGTAACAAATGGTACATCTTTGTGACCACAACACTTGTGGTTACTCTAATTACCAAAGTATGCTATAAAAACAGTTGCATGATTTCTTTCTAAAACAAAGGCATTTGCTAAAACATCCTAGCCAGCAAGAAATGGTAACATTCAGCTGAAGGATGACCTTCAAGCAAGGGCTGACCTTCATGCACCAGACATAAGCAATGGTTCCCCTGCTAAAGAAGGGCTCTACACTGGGGCGCCTGGGTGGCACAGCGGTTAAGCATCTGACTTTGGCTCAGGGCATGATCCCAGCGTTCTGGGATTGAGCCCCACATCAGGCTCCTCTGCTGAGCCTGCTTCTTCCTCTCCCACTCCCCCTGCTTGTGTTCCCTCTCTCGCTGGCTATCTCTGTCAAATTAATTAATTAATTAATTAAAAAAAAAAAGAAGAGCTCTACACAGGCAAACTGGACTGAACTGAATACCATGATGGAGTAATGGAATCAGAAAAGCTTTTTCTGTTCTTATGAGTCTATCCCAACCACTATCATCAGGTATATTGTGAGGAAACACTGATGAATTACACAAATTTTCAGCATTTAAATATCAGAAGGAATCTTTCCCTTTCCTGCATCCCTTCCAAAAAAAGTTTATATGCCCACAGAGATCCCAAGGCAAACTATGACAATCCAAACTTTGCGAAAAGGAAAAACTAAATGGTTGCCTGTTTTCTAGCAGATGAATTTCTGATCTGGGTTAGTGACTGTCTAAGCAGAGTTAGGTGAGACCACTAAAAAGCTTGAAAGTCTCCCAGGAAATGATGAATGTAATACCATAAGATAGGAAATACCATTTGGGTGACTATTGGCCTACAAAGCAACTTGCCTTCTTTTCCTGACAGTAATAGCTCTCAGTAAAATAAGGACCATTAGATGTAGGCCCCACCCACAGAAGCTTAAAAGAATCATCTCTGGCCTAGGGATTTGCAGGCAACACTTCCTCCTCCAAAATTTACATTTAAAATTTTCACACCACCCCACTCCTGGCCCCATCTCAGGTTAAAGTTTCCCAAGGAGCATAAAACAGGGAAAGCGAAATGGATACAGAATGCAAACTGAGATACTGACTAGAGGGAATTTATAAAGTTCAATATCTATGATCCAACTAACAAATCTAATTTACTTTTTTTATGTTTAATAACAGAGCAGCTTCTCTGCAAACCACAAAGTTGGCATCTGAAAAATGGCTGATAATGAGCCCAGGCTGTAATGAATCTCATCACTGGTGTTTGTGAATGCTTTTTATTTACTATTTCACATGGTGTGATGGAATCTGTTCATTACAATTTTATCTGGTGATGTACTACCTGTGAATTCTCATGGGTTCTAAGAATGTGAAAAATGACTTGTAGATATTCACAGGTATCCTTCAAGCCTGGTTTAATATAAAACATCCCCATCTTTACTTTTGAAAATCTCCAAAATGTGCAGAGAAGGGAGTACTTTGAAAGTGTGGGACTCTCAAGGAATGACACAGACGTGTGTGGAGCATAACATTCAGGTTTAAGATAGTACCAGGGAAGTAAGAGCTTGGGAGTTGGAGAGAAAAGCACCAGAATAAAGGAGATAAATGCAAGAGAAGGCATACCAAACAGAAACTTTGCCCATTTCCAAATTTTGCTTACCATGATTATCTTGTACTCAGTAAGCAGTATCTATGTACAGATATCTTTTATTGACTGCAAATTTCAACCACTGCTTATTATGACTTCTATTAATTTGTCTGTTTTTAATCGATTTACCAGGTCTTGTGAGCTAGTCTATAAATAGGCTTTTGTGGACTGGTTTCGGAATTCAATCACCACTAGTTTGGTTGCTTCTATAATAAATTGCAGTTTCAATTTTTAAAAGTCATTTAGAGCACATTCTATTTCAAAGTCAAGGGGCTGGGGAGCACAGGGAATGGGAAGTCATTGTTTAATGGGCACAGAAGTTCAGTTTTACAAGACGTAAAAAGTTCTGGAGATGGGTGGTAGTGATGGTTGCACAACGTGAATATATTTAATATCACTGAATTACACACTTAAAAATGTTTAAGATGGTAAATTTTATATTATGTGTATTTCATCACCATAATTTTTTTAAAGAGTCAGGGCATATTTTAGCATCTCTATGACTAAAATAATTTGTACCTAACTAAAATCAAAGGAAAGTCATGGGATACCTGGGTGGCTCAGTCAGTTAAGCAGGTGACTCAATTTCAGCTCAGGTCATGATCTCAGGGTCCTGAGATCGAGCCCCAAGTAAGCCCCCCACTCAGTGGGGAATCTGCTTCAGGATTCTCTCTCTCATTCTGTCCCTCCCCTGCTCTCTCTCTAAAGTTATAAATCTTGAAAAGAAAATCAAAGTCCCTAAAGTTTACTCCATCTTACTATATCTGAAACTATAAAAGACACCCAAAGACACTAGATATGAACTACAAAAAAAAATTCTGATGTTACAAGAAAGATCATCATATATATTGCAGGTAAGTTATCAATCAGCAAACACCTCTCTTTATCAACTATGATTTCCTTTGTTTGCGTTTGTTTGCTCGAAATGAAAACACAATATTCTTAACTCCCTGGTTAGACTCAGAATAGTAAGGTTTTCTATCTACCACTTAATCTGCATATTAATTAAACCATTAAATGCTATCTCAGTGCATACAGAAATTAGCTGTGCTTCTCTATCTCCTTTTCACTCAAAGGTTTCAATCTGAAGTAAAAAATAATTTCCCTTTTTAAGAAAAGCCTAGTAAGTAACCAGTAGAAGCCAGAGTCTGGGATTTATAGATTAACTTTCTAAGATTTGCCTTTTTTTCACTTTTTGGCTTATAAAGTTATTTATTCAAGGATTAATCATTCCTTTCCCAAAGGAGATTTTACAAATGGGTTTTCAGGGTTCTCTATCAAAAATTATTATAATTTTTCCATAGCTTCTAAAAGACAAGGAGCAATTAATGTCTCCATCACACAGAAACCTAGAAGTGAATGGAAGAAACTGGGATGTTTCAAGCAGAATTAGAAGTTCAAATTCACAGCAAGTTGGATTGCACATAGAAGAGGAAACCAGTCCTATTACCCCCTGGCTTTAAATCCTGGCCCACGGAATTGGAACCCCCTCTGCCCAAAGTAATTCTTCCTTTTCCATGATGTCACTGCTTTGAGAAAGCCTTTTACTTTGGGTTATGTGCCCCTCTTAAACATTCCATTAACTCTCTCTATATCCCCTCTGCGGCAATGAGCAGATGTGGTGACTCTCACAGTGGGTCCAAGGAGGGAGGTTATGAGATGCAGACTGATCGTTTTTAAGGCTAGGTTCACAAGTATGCACTGATTCGCTGAATTTTCACTGAAAATTCCCACTGGACACAGAAGAGTTAAATGGCTTTTAGAACACATCTGAGAAAACTTGTCACTGTTTAAATATAATTGGTCATTTAGACAAGTGAGGCAAAGCTTTCAGTAAATTTTATTTCCTCTCAAAACAGTTGTAAGTTTAGGTTTAGAAATAGCATCAAAAATGTTCTAGAATTCAGAAGAATATGTAGAAAAGCCTAGGTCAAGGATGCTTAGCTACAACTGAAAATACGAGTAGAGGAAGGAATTAGTGCATTATTTGCCAAATTTTAAATTCATAGTGCATGTATTTATATATCTGAACATCTCAGGCATTAATGGAGCAGGACCTGAAGACATATCTTGACAGGAAGCAGGAAAGAAAGATACAGAAAACACTCACAAAGCAATGCACATTTTCCTGTGACACCACACTAATGGCACTTCAACTGTACGTAAAACACTTTTACAATCAGATATCTTTCCAAGAAAATGAAAAGACATGCTTAATCTGTAAGAAAATAAACCTTCCTGGGGTGAGGTCTCAGGCAATTGGTTTTAAAGGTTCATTCTTTTTCAATTGTGGTATTTGGTATTTTGTTTTAACGAGGCACATGAAATGCTTCAGTTTAGCCCTTGGCCATCTTAAAACCTTATTTTCATTCCCATATGTCCTTAATAGGATTCTTGGAAAAGAGACATTCCTCCATTTTCATGAAAGTTGGCCAAGTCAAGGAGCTCAAGCTTCACATAGAAGGGAGTTCCTGGATCACTAAGAAAGAAACCATAGCACACAGATGGAAGTCAACCAAGCACAATGGTTAGAAGTAGCCAAAGGTGTAAATTTAACAGGCACCAGATATCCTCTTCAAGATCTATGGTGGGACATGAAAGAAATGAGGTCATTATTACTCATATGTTTCACGTCTTCTCTCCTCTAAAATGTTCACTACGGTCCCTCTCTACTTCCACTCCTAACTCACATGCTGAGGAAATATGAAAAACAACATTAGAAGAGAGCCACAAGGAAGGCTAATAACCTCTTTTCATCTGGAATCCATCATATAGACTGTTCCAATTTCTATGGGTGGGATCCTTCCACCTGCACCCTGATCCCAACCTTCTTCTCAACCTTCAGGACTTCTCCACTTACTCATCTCCCACTCTTCCCAATAAGCCCCCCTCCCCCACCACATACACAAGACTCCACTGAATAAGCTCTCAATTACTGTCATTAGTGGCCTTCACATAGCCAAGTGAATGAGACCTAGGTCCCAAAAGC